>NC_043705.1:56542638-56654580 GCF_006229205.1 Suricata suricatta | reverse complement strand
TCTCTCCCTCTCCGCTATACCAGCTGGGAGTGAGCAGAGGTCCGGGTTCGAACCTGAAATAAACGATCTTTGCTGTTTGGCTTTGACTCTGGACTCTGGTGGTTCATTTTTTGGGGGGTCTCCCGAGTTCTGGGCATTTCAGTTCCAAAGACATGAAGCAAAAAGTGAAAGAAGAAAGAGACACAACTACAGTTACGGTTGGAGATTTCAGTAATCTTCTCTCAGTGATCAATAGAACCGCAGACAGAAAATCAGTAAGGACACAGAAGATCTGAACACCACCACAAAGGAACTTGACCTGAATAGTATTTACATAGAACAAGTATTCTCTTCATGCACACAATAAACATTTATAAGACAGACCACACTCTTTGTCATAAACAAGCCTTAGCAAATGTAAAATAACTGAAAGCAAACTCTACTCTCCAAACAGAATGGAATTAATCTAAAAATCATTAACAGAAAAATATTTGAAAATGCTAATATTGTTAATTCACTGGTTGAGTGTACTTTCCTCCTTTGTATATATTAAAATACTTTCACAAAATATAAACGTTTTAACTAGCACAAAATAAGAACTTAGCTAAACTTAAAATAGTGATAGTCCCTCCTCTTTACCAGGTTGTTATGGAGACTCTGATAAAACTAAAATGAGGCATAGAGTAGATGGAAGTGAAGACACCTCCTAAACTCTCAGAAGGGAAATGCTGTAACAATTAGGAACGCAATAAAATTACCAAAGGTAAATAGAAACTGCAGTGTAAACTGATTAATTCTGAAAAGTACCCATGGTTGATGTACTCTGGCATTTGGTCCGAAATAAAACAAGGACACGTTTTGAGAACCTTGCTGTCTCTCCAGTAGCCTCTTTCCCTCTCCTCCCTTGGTTGCCTCCCTTCTGCTTCACTGTCGTCCTCCTCCAAGTTTAGAATTCCTGGCAGAGATTGGACAGAGTCACCAGGTCCCGGTCTAATAAGCAATGTTGATTCAGGCCATGGGCAGCATCACCTGTTTCTGCTCTGCGTACTCCTCTCACCTCCCATAAAATAGTTTGGTTGATCTCTACCTAGCTGAGCAGCCACCCCTATTTCAAGGATCTCGAAATGAGAATATGTTGAGACCCAGCTGTGAGAATTTGGGCAAACCACCTGACTGTTTAGACTTGCTTGGTTTTATTATCTGGGAAATAAAAATAATTAACTCACCCCCAGGAGTTGTGAGGATTAAATGAGAAAATAAATGTGAAAATGCTTTCTTAGCAGGAAGAGTACCTTACAAGTGAGTTATTGCTAAAGACCCCAGTTTCAGGATCTTGCTGTGGTATTCGTTGGGGGTAGTGATCAGTTTCCTTCATCCTCCCTGAAAAGCTGGGACCTGAGCCAGTGAACCATGCCATCATAGTTACTAGAAGGAGGTCAGAGATGGCCAGCTGACCACCCAAATCCCTGCTCCCGTTCCCATGGTGTAGAGTTGATCCTGGAAAGTGCTGGTTAGCCAGAGACCACGTTTCTCAGCCCTCTTGGCATTGTGTGGCCAATGGTCTAGTTCTTGTGACTGAAATGGGAGCCACCGCTTTGAACAAGTATTAAGAAGTGCTTTCTCTTTTCTCCTTTCTCTTCTTTGGGCTGCTGAGATGTGTATGAAAACGATTAGACCCAGTAATAGGGAGCTGCAAGCCAGAAGAGGTCTGAGTCCTTGAAGCAGCACATGGAGGAAGAGATGCACCCATTCACAAGAAACACCTGAGTGGCACCCTTACATGAACACAAAATAAATATCGCTGATGTTTGAGCAATTATACATTTTTTTTTTAAGTATGTGATAGAGCAGTTGACTGCATAATGGTTCTGGGCTTCCTTGCTTGCTCAGCCGGGTTTTGTGACCTTGGCTACAGTACTTACACTCACTACACCTTACTTACCTCACCAGTCGAGTATGGATGATAATAGTTCTTGTCTCACTGGGTTGTTGTGAAAGTTAATTGATGTAATACATACAAGCTGCCGATAATGCTCAATGAATGTTGGCCATTAACAGCCCAGAATTGCCAAATCTTTTTGAAAGTTCATTAATTCATTCCAGAAAAAAAATTCTACCTCTGTAGCATATTTCTAGGTGACTATGGCCATTAAATGTACATCAACATATTTTCCAAAGAAACTCTTTCAGGGCCACAGAAGTTTTTCCTGGACAGTTTTGTTTTTTCTTAACATAGCTAACTGGAAGATTTGCAAGTCTAAAATTCCAGGCTTAACTTTCACCTGAAAGTCATATGTGTGGATTTAATGCTAGTTCGTGACTTAACCTCCAATTGCTCAAAAGCCCCACTCACCTGTCTTCTCCACGGTGCACTGAAGAAGTCAAGGATGTTGTTGCCGTACAGCTGCAGGTCCGAATGTAACCAGCAGAGGGCAGTGCTGCACATAAACTGCTGCAACTTTTGCAGATTCCCCAGTGTCTTTCCATTATCAATAGTTTTGTCCCCCTCCCCATTTCATTCCCTTAGAAGAATGACCGTGATATTTCAGAAAAATGTGGTTATCCTCGGTTGTTCTCAGCTTTTATAGATTTTCTGAGTCTCTTCTGTGCTCTCTGGCACTCTGTGTGGTTGGGAGAGGCATATCCAATGAATTCAAGAATGGGAGCCCCCCCCCCCCCCCCGTGCTTTCCCGAATCTGCTGGCACAGCCACCTGCTCTCCTTGTCCTCCTTTCCTGAGTCACTTGACACCCACCCGGTTTTGCAAGTGATTCCATGCCATCTTCTCCCACATCATAGCAAATTCCAGGACTCAGTCCTACGTACCTCAGCGACTCTCAACTGTGTGGGGTATGATGCATTTCAGAATCTCCTATATGAAGTGTTCTGAAAACACACGTGCCTGGGTCTCACTCGAGAGCTCCCAAATCAGATGCTGGGGTGGTGAGAATCTGAAGAAGCTCCTCGGGTGATTAGGCCTGACAAGCATTCCCACCCCACCCACCACTAGCGTAGTTACAGAAGACCCAGAGGCAGCCAGCGGCCGGAAGTGGAGAGGAGGGCCCTGGGAGGGGGGTGGAGTTGGCATGACTCAGTGATTGATTGGTTCTGTTACTATCCCCAGGTTTCCCACCGGCAAATCAGCAGCCCACTCACTCCCAACAGGTGATCTCACTGCTTTCTGAACTGAGAAAATTAAAGCCCTCCAACTGTTCTCCTGCCCTCTTCAATGACACTGTGAGTTCTTAGCCATATTTTTTTAACTTTCCCCTCCACTCACTGCTCAGCCTGTGGCGCCCCACCCACCTTCCCCCCTCTCTGAGTACTGCTCCCTCTCCCGTTACCCTCCCCGCTCCCTGCACCTCTGGCCTCTCCCTCCTCCGCAGGGCTCTATCCTACTTCCTCAGCTCCGTCCCCTGCCTTCAGAGCTTGCTCCTCCCTTCTCACTCCTCCCTTCTCACTCCTCCCTCCAATAATCATCCAGTGTCATGAGTTTTCCCTGCTCTTGATGGTCCTTTCACTTTGTCCCCTCTTCCGTGTCTATTAGACACAGAAGTCTCCTGGACTTTGTCACTCCTACCCACCACCACCAACCCATCCTCTGAATGGCCTGACCATCTCCATGCGGCTCCCTCTCCAGAGGGACTCTCGGGGTTCTTCTAACATGTTAGTCTGATGTTTCTTGCCCTGACTGAGAACATCTTACTGCCCCTGCCCAACACCACTGGACAAAGCCCCCACCCCTCCACATATCACACGGGCCCTTCTCTACCTGCCCTCCACCACTCTCTACGTCTCACTTCCACAATATGCATGCATGAGCCTCTTAGGGAACATCTGCCTTTGCCTGGCACCAATTCCCCCATTTTGCTTCCCAAAGCAAACTCCCATTCATCACAGAAAACCCAGTTCAGCACCACCTTTAATGAAAAGCCTTCCCTTAAACCCTTGGATAGAGTTCATCATTCTCCCTTGTGGGATAACTCTGATCTAATATCAGGCTCCCACTGGTGCACCTCCTCACTCTGCAACCTTGGAGATACTACGTCTTCGCATATGTTATTTGTTGACCACTCTCCCTTCCTTTCCACACTTTGAACTTCTTGTGGACACAGGCTGGTGATTACTCATCTCAGCTCTCCTAGTGCCTAGCATGGCTCCTCGCTAAGTAACTGTGGGAATTAGGTTAGAGCTAGTCTCTGCTTCCTTCAGAGACTTCTTTAAAATATCAAATCCCTGTCTTTACAGTGTTTCTACTCCCACTCACTCCTTCACCCACTAAAATCTGTTTTCCTCCCATGTTTCTGATCTTTTAAAGAAATAAATGACTCAGCCACTTGTCTAAAGAATGTGTGCCATTGCCTAAGGTGCACTGTGTCCATTCACTTCCCATATTCTTCAACCTCTGGGACAGTCACCCTCCTTGGCATTCTTCTCCTGGTTTCTGTGGAAGATAGTCTTGTTTTTGCTGTATCCATTCCACCTTCTTCTGGGAATGGCACCTCACTTTTTCTCTAGGGAATCACCCCTCGCTTATTCTCAGCCCATGTGGTTTGGATGCCTTCATTCACATCTCCAGAAATGGAAGTTGATTTAGTTCTAAACATCAGGCATAACAAACTTTTGCCCCACAGATTAACTTAGAAATGGGCATATAATGGCAGCTATGCCAACCAGAGTTAGGGAGATGAATTTAGAGTTATTGGAGCTATCTAGAAGAGAACTGCTCTCCAGAAGATAGAGTAGAGCTGGGTTTTTTTCTTCCTTCCTTCCTACCTGCCTGCCTGCCTGCCTGCATTCCTTCCTTCCTTCCATCCTTTTGTCACTACAAGAAGCTTCCTGAGCCAACATAGGAAAGCAGAATAAGGTGGAAAGAGTAAGTCCCAAAGTAATTAATCCCTGAATTCATCTAAGTCTGGACTACCCTACACTTACCTGTTATAGAAGTCAAAATACTCCTTTTTTTAATGAAGCCAATTTGAATTGAGTTACTTAGAGAAATAGAGTTTCCTAGTCAAGAATCCTAACTAATGATGGTTATTATGATCTGGAGCCTCTTAGGTCCCATCCTATAATCTCTTTCTCCTTCCCTGATGTCTTGTTTTCTTACTTTCTCATACATGTAATCCTGATGCTAATAATAGAAATTTCCACTTACAGAATGCTTTATAGCTCACAAGCCACCTGTCGAGAGCACCCTACCCCTTTTACACATTATTTCTTACTGAATATAATCAATTCTATATTATATTCTCCTTCTCATTTCTATAGAATGACCCAAATTCTCACTTCTAATCCCAATGTCTCCAAAAAACTCCCACTCTTATTTTTCCTTTTTTTTAGCTTTTAAAATTTGTATTTATTTTTAATTCAAGTATAATCAACATAGTGTTGTATTACTTTCCAGTGTACAGTGACTCAACAATTCTACACGTTCCTCGGTGCTGATCATGATAAGTGCGCTCTTAATCTGCATTACCCATTTCACCCATCCCCCCACCTCCTCCCTCCCCTCTGGTAACCATCAGTTGTCCGCCTTCAAGATTCTGGGGTGGGGTGTTTTTTGTCTCTTTTCTTTGTTTATTTTGTTTCTTAAATTCCACATATGAGTGAAATCATATGGTATTTGTCTTTATCTGACTTATTTCACCCAGCATTATACCCCCTAGATACATCCATATTGTTGCAAATGGCAATATTTTATTCTTTTTTATGGCTGAGTAATATTCCTTTGTATGTATACATACCACATCTTTATCTATTTATCTATTGATGGACACTTGGGTTGCTTCTATATCTTGGCTATTATAAATAATACTCCTATAAACATAGTGATACATATGTCTTTTCAAATTAGTGTTTTCATTTTTTTGGGTAAATACCCAAAGTAGTGAAATTACTGGATCATGTGGTAATACTAATTTTAATTTTTGACAAACCTCCACACTGTTTTCTGAAACAGTTGCCCCATTTTGCATTCCCATCAAGAGTGCACAAAGGTTCCTTTTTCTCTACATCCTCATCAACACTTGTTTATTGTGTTTTTTGATTTTAGCCATTTGACAAGTGTGAGGTGCTATCTCATTATAGTTTTGACTTGTATTTCCCTGATGATGAGTGATGTTGAGCATCTTTTCATATATCCGTTGGCCATCTGGATGTCTTCTTTGGAAAAATGTTTATTCAGTCCTCTGCCTTTTTTGAAATTGGAGTATGTGGTTTTTTGGTGCTTAGTAGAGTAGGTTCTCTATACACTTTGGATATTAACACCTTATTGGATATATCATTTGCAAATATCTTCTCCCATTTGGTCCCACAGTCATTTGTCCAACCACCTGCCATTCTTCATTAGAATCCCACCAATATCTTTGACTTACCCCAAAACAAATCCGTCCTTTCCAATTTTTCTTTCTCCAAATCTAGTATCCTTTCTGATTACCTTAATTTTGGTCAAGATATTAACATCTTCCAGTTTTCTAATATGAAACCTTGGAATTATCCTTAATCATTCCTTTTAGTTTAGGGGTTGGCCCTTACTCCAGCTGGGCTAATGAGAGTTTTCTGAGACTGGTAGTAAAGAGGTGCTCTGTTCATTGTGGGTTGTCAGCTGATAGGAGCTTGGAGGTGCTGGTGCCCCTCTTGCCTGCCATGGAATGAAGCCAAATCTGAGGAAAGCAGAACTGAGGGAGAGAGCAGAAGACTCCCTATGGAGCCCTACACCTAGGCTTGTCTGAAGCCTGATCTACACCTTGGACATTGCTGTTATATGAGCTACTAACTTATCTTTTTCCACCAAGTTGTCAATTTTCTATTACAACCACCAGAGTCATGATTGATAATGACTGACTTTGTTGCTTGTCTTAAGGGTGTTTGGCAGTAGATGAAAGCAAATATTTAAGTAAGGTCCTAACAACCATGGAATGGTTAAGGATTTCACAAGGCACCCTGGATGAGATGGTCTTAGATGTCCTTCCAGACTTTGAGAACCAGAGTTCATTTGGGGGTTCATTTTTTTTACTTTCATACTTGTGATTTTATTGGTTGTTTTGAGGATCATACAGACATTTTAATTTGTACACAATTCTTAACTTACATACCAAAAATCTAAAAATTCAAGTAGTTGTGTTTCTTTTCTAAAAGTTATTCCAGTGACCTTCCAACTTAAAATGTGAAGGGAAATTTTCCTTAACAGTATATCAGATACCAATATCTTCAAATGTTGTTGAAGATATGCTGTTACATTGGTAAGCCCCATTAATTTACAATTTAATATCATATATACTGCATCGTCAAATTTTTGATCTTGCACAGCACATTAACAAAGCTGCCAGGAACACTGGACTACCGCGGCCAAGGCGTTACACAGAGCACACAAAATTCTGACAGGGAGAATGAAGATCAAGGAGTGGTTTTATTTAGGAAGCAATTTTACCAAAAGCAACATGGGAATAGAAGTAATTTAAAATCTTCAAGACATGAGAAATGCAAGACTGACTCCAAATTGCCATTAGTTGGCTTGGTATTATAGGTTATGAAAACTGCCCTGTGTATGGAATGTTAGGCTGACACCCAAGGTCATCAAAGCCTCCAATATTCAATATCCCACTATTTTTTGATTGTACCGAAAAATAAACAACCAGCAAGTGATTTCACCTCTTTAAAAAAAGCATTTACACTTCAAAGATGCGATGAGATGGGACTTCCTCCTTCTTAAAATGTCTCAAGAGCTACCAAAAAACTTGCACTTATAAAATAGTTGATAAAAATATTCCTCCAGATTGTACAAGGATGGAGACAGGGACCCCTGATAAGACATGGTATTAATCAGACTTGGTTTTTTCTCTCCTGCTTCATCAGAGGCTGGACTTTCCTAATTTTTAGTTTCTCTGTTTTCTGTAAGTAAGCCTTTCATTTCTTGGTTAGCCACTTCAGCTGATTTTCCCCTTGCTCTCCTTTTCCCCTTTGTTTGCACTTGTTTGTCTGAAGATTTATCCTTTCCTGCAGCCTTTTTTAAAAAAAATTTTTAATGTTTATTTTTGAGAGACGGAGCATGAGTGGAGGGGTGGGGAGCAGAGAGAGAGGTAGACAAAGAATCCGAAACAGGCTCCATCAGCACAGAGCCTGACACAGGCTCGAACTTCTGAATGAGATACTGACCTGAGCCGAAGTTGGATACTTAATGGACCGAATCACCCAGGTGCCCCTCCTGCTGCCTTTTTATGCTTTGTTTCCACTTTTACAGGAGCAGGTTTAGCTGACAACCTCACAGACCTCTTCTTGGGCTCCTCCTTCAATGTCCCTGGGTGAGGCTGACCTTCCTCTTGGGTGTCATGCCTGTGCTCTGAGGGCTGAGGGGCCAGGCCCACTCTCTCCTGGTTGAGTTCACCAAGCTGGATTGCCTTTGGGGTTCATTTTTGAATGGGAACAGCTTTGTGGGAACATAGCCCCTCCTTTCCCACGCTCCTTCACTTGGGCATGTCTCATGTTCCACCATTTGTCAGAGCTGTTGCATTTCCTATCTGCCCTAGGAAGTCATGACCTCTTTGAGGGAATGTGACATCTGTGAGTTTTCATTCTTAGTTCAGTTAGTCTTTATGGAAAGGAAAGGAGAGAGAGAAAGGAACAAAGCAAACAGAAGACAAGAAATCTACTCTTCATGGTGTATAAAGCATTTAATTGTGTAGCTCCATCTCGTCTCTTATTGATCCATAATCCCTCCTCGTGGTCTATGCTACTTCTGAAAATCCAAAGTGCTCTTCTCTGCTTTTAGGTCAATTTTTGAAATAGAATCCACAGATAATTGTGTTACATAGCCCTGCTATGCCGGGGCTCATTCTAAACTCCATTCTCACCCTCTCTTGGCTTCCTCTTCTCCTTACCTGTGTTTTATCATGATTTTCTTACTTTCCTTCTTTATCAGAATGAAGTGCTCAGACCTACAGACACTTGAATCATAATAGAGTATCAAGGAATAACCGCAGAGACTCCTTCCAGATGTAGATGTACTTAGACAAGTGACACTATTGTCTAACTTTTCTTTTGTTTCTTTTTTTTATTAAGTGGGCTTCATGCCAGTGTGGAGCCCAATGCAGGCTTGAACTCATGACCCTGACATCATGACTCAGCTACATAACCTACTGAGGCATCCAGGAACCGTTTGCCTAACTTTTCCAAGGAAAACTTGATAATAGAATAATTGTTTTCAGCAAGCTACAGAAACAATTTTTTTAAGATAAAGGGAAACAGAGATGCCTTATCAGATAGTTGACCACCTCCCCCTCCCCACCTCCTTGTAGAAAGCAAAGCAAAGCAAGGCAAGGCAAGGCAGAAGAATACCCTAGACACCGTCTACTTTTCATTGTCTGGGGGATTTTTCCGTCTAGACATTTCTTAAGCAGTTAGGATGGTGCTGAGTGTAACTGTGGCAGGTCCAGCTGGCTCTGACTTCCCTAAAAGGGCCTCTGCTTTGTAGTGTGTTTAGTATAGTAGCCACTCCCTCAAGACGATGAGGTTTCTTAGGGAATGATGTTTGTCCATGCACCCAAGAATTCATATTTAAATACCCATTGAGAACTCAGTATGTACTCCACACTATTAAATGCTGAGGGAGGAGATGCCAAGACACAGGACACTGTCCTCACACTCTGGAGGTTTCTAATATAATCAGAGAGGTGGGATACATACGCCCATCTACAAATTTCCATTCAGCTGAGAACCTGAAATTGAGGTC
Organism: Suricata suricatta; assembly: GCF_006229205.1. NCBI lineage: Eukaryota > Metazoa > Chordata > Mammalia > Carnivora > Herpestidae > Suricata > Suricata suricatta. The sequence goes on along the minus strand of NC_043705.1, from coordinate 56,644,872 downwards.
TCAACACTGGCCTCATATTAGTATCACCTGAGGAACTTCAGCACAGTGTTGATACCCGAGCCTCATAACAAACAGCTGAATGAGAAATACCTGGCTTGAGCCTATGTATTAATAATTTTTAACCCTGCCATCCCCCTCTCCCCTACCCATGCAAGTCTAAGGTGCACTCAGACTTGAGAAATTTGTCCTAAATGCTACCTCTTCTTAAATACAGAGACCAGTTTGCCTTCCCTGATTCCCCCAGCCAGAAGGAACAAATATTGATTCTCAAAGGTTCCAACTGTTTCCATCAAAGAAACAGCCAGGAAACTCAGACCAGGTCTTCTTTTCCAGAAGACACAAGGAGGGGGAAACCATGGTGGGAGAGTCAACATACTGCAGCCCAGGAGCTCATCTAGAAAGTTTCTTTACTCAGAATTGACAAATGGCAAGATCCAATCAGACAGGCCTCGTTGCTGATAAAGAAGTAAGAAGCCAAGGTCAATGCAAATGTAGTCCAAGGCCTAGACTAACCATATGTATTCCTTGGGAGCCACTTAACTTGCTTGAAAGTGCTTATATTCATAAACTCGGGGTCCAGTAGTTATTTGAACCAATGAGGAGTACATATTAAGTCACAAAACTAGAATCTTAGGGAATCAACATAAGTTGACCTAGATTTTTTTTCCTCCTAGGCTTCCATCTTTTGACTGTATTCCCAACTGGTGCAGGTGCAGAGTCCCATCTAACAGACGCCAGCCAGGCCTTAGCATACTGGAACATTCTTAGGCACTGACGATGGCTGACTGGCTGGGAGATAGAGCTTAGTCTTGATTAAAGTCGTCTTTTATTTCCCTTTGTCCAAGGGAGCCCATTCAGCCAACACGAATCCATTTGTCCAATGGGCTCTAACCTAATCATCAGTACTCGCAGCCAAAGCCTCTAATGCCCTAACCTATTTCCATAATTGTCCTGACCAATATGTCTGCATCTTCTCACTGAAAGTTCAGGCACAGCCAGGCTCTAGGCTCTACCTCAGAGTATGATTAATCCATAACATCAGAGCATGGGAGATGTACACTGGAAACTTTTTATATGCTGCAGGCAAAACAAAGTGAGACTGAGCAAAAACTTCCACATAACTGTTTCCTAAGGGTATGTATGAGATGCTTTTGTTCAGAAAATGGCAAGTTTTCCAAGGCTTCAGAGGAGTTCCAAGAGCTTACTCAGGACCTACTGCTTTGGAGGAACCGAGAGCTTTCTCACCAATAGAAAAATCCTTGCTTGGACACCCAATTTCAGAGTGGCTCTGACTTTCCAGAAAGGACTTCAGCAACATAAAATCTACTTCATCACAAGCTGAGTTTTCTGGGAAGAGGTGCTATGGTCCCTCAATTGCTTCCCCAAAATTCTGGCTGGCCTGAGGGATGAGAAGATAATTTCACTGCCTTCTGCCCTCAGCATTCCTGTCACAGAGTCTCCAAGTGTCATGATCTGAAATGTCACCTCCAGGATATCTCTAGTCCATTCTCCTTTTCCCTGCCACCATTCTGAACGAGGTTGGAGCATAGAAATCCCTTGGACCTGTGTTCCCCAAAGGGCATCCCCATCTGCCTCTTAGCAATAGGACAATGCACCTGCATTTCAGGGTTACACATTTAATTTAGCCTGTGGTATTCTCCTCACACACTGGTTTCTCCATCAACATTCACCTCGTTTCTACTACATCCTGGGCACGTGCTAAACTATGCCTCTTAAAGGCTGTAAAGCTGCATAAGAAATAGCCCCTCAGGGAGCTTCTACTCTCACTGGGAGTTGCGGGGGGTGGGGTGTCATGACACTAAGGATTCCTGGGGTGGGGCATCCATAACAAGTGATATTGGTAATAATATTGATATAAAAGCAAGTTTCATCCCTTCATTCAGATCATTTATAAAAGAAAAAACTCCTTACCCTGACTCCATCTCAGAAGGAATTTGAAAGCTGACTTTTTCTTTTCTCATTCTCATCACACGTTACCTCAGAGTCCCTCACCCACATGCCACATGCCTGGCCAGTCACCTCCACTGGTGAGACGACTGTTCTTGTATGGCTGGTTTGTCCGTTGTCGAAACCATTGGCTTCTTTGGAGGAGGGCAACCTTAGGAGTTCTACATAAGAGCAAGTGTTCCTTCTGGTGAGAATTCCTCCCACACTGCTGCTGGGTGAGGCCGGCACCAATTGAATCGGAGGATTTAGCACCCTTCTCCTAGCCTCAGAGTGTTGGAATAAAGGTTAATTAAGGCAAAAGGGGGAAGATGTTCTTACATTCAACTTTCCAGCAAAATCCCTGGGTTCTTCCCTCTGTCTTTGCCCTTGGAAATTAAGTCAGACAGACTGCATCTTCAGCTGCCACGGTCCTGTGTTCTGACCACCTGGGTCATCTCTATCTTTTGTTTTCAGTCTCCAGGAGAAGGTTTTGCATGGCCCTCCCCCAGTCTCATTTCAGTTTTTTTGGTGTATTTTCTTTCCTATATCAGCTTTTGGGACAGATCTTTTGAACCGGGGTTCTCAAACTGGACACACATTGGCCACACCTGGAGACTCTTAAGCCCTGATCTGCTGCCAGGGTCCCGCCTGGTGGCTCGAAAGATTTGGGACTGGGGCTGGGTAGCACAGGTCTACAGCTTCCTGGGTAATTCTAATGTGCTGTTAAAAAGCCCCCACTACAGCTTTCTCTCGCCATGTTTCCTCTTACTCTTCATATTCTATGTGGTCATCAGTCGTCATTGCCCATTATTATAAAGAAGGAGCTGAAGCCCGGACAATAGCTTAGTTCTCAAAGTTAAATATTACAACATCAAAGGAAATGATCTCCCCCATTTTCAGCCACAGCTAAGGGAACCCTTGTTCCTAGCCCAAATTTTATCTTCAACGTCACCAGGTCCCAGGAGAATTATTGCCCACATTTCTGCTTATCATTGTGAAAAGATAACCACTTTTTTGGTGTGTTGTAAAAAGGAACACTGTGGAGCTGTTACTCCATGTAAGTCAGTGTGTCTGGCACCCCAGTGCATCTTTTTCCACTTCTTTGTGTCCCTACTTCTTCCTGCCTCTCACTTTTTCTATCTTAGAAAAATCTTTGAATGTATTATAAAATATAACTAAAATATTTTTTATGTGTTTATTTGAGATTTCTTTTTTAAGTAGGCTTCATGCCCAGCATGGAGCCCAATGTAGGGCTTGAACTCATGACTGTGCGATCAAGACCTGAGCTGAGATCAAGATTTGGATGCTTACCTGACTGAGCCACCCAGGTGTCCCTATTTAAGACTATTTTTTATCTTCATTTTTTAAAAAGATACATTTCTCTCTGAAAGAAAATAGATCGCTACTTATATGACCTGCCTTGAGTTTGTAAAGGCAGGATAAAGGCAGGGTGAGGCAGAAAGAACACTGTCTAGGAGTGGCCAGAAGACCTGTGTCCTGCTTCCATTATTTGCTAGTCATGTGCCCTGAGATGCAAACCACTGACATTCTCTTTGGCTTCTACCAACCACAAAATGGAGGATAATGTTTTTGTGGCCCATATCCACAGTCCACATCCATGGTTATTATGAGAATCAAATAAGCCAGTATTTGTGAATATATTTTGATTTAAAAAAAAAAAAGATTCCTTTTCATGGGTCTACAGTGAGTTTGAATCTTTCTGTAAAGACATTTTCCATGCTTATTCTCTCAACTCTTATTTCAATTTCTTTGGAAACCTTGCTTGCATTTGTGTGATCAGAGCTCTTAATCGCCTAGAGGAGGCTTTACTTTCTCTAGGAAGGCTGCTCTGCAGTCTTCTGCTCTCTGGAAGTTCCATTTCAGAAGACAGCCCTGGTTAAGTTCCATCCTGACATCTGTAAATCACATCCACAGGGAAAATGTGACTCACTCAAGTTACTGTGTTAAGTTTTCATGGATATTGTTCAGGGAGTGGGTGTTGTCTTTGGGCCAAACCACTTGAAATCATCATGACATCAGGCCTGTCACTGAAAAACTGACTGTGCCACCAGAGGAATCAAGGAGAAGGGTAGGCCCTGGACACAAGGTTACTATAAGAAAAGGCCGCTTTCCTATCCTTCCTGAAGTCTTAGAGCTAAGGCTGTCATCGAATGCAGTAGAGTGCCTGGCACCTAGTGGGAGAGCAGGAAAAGGTGACCACCAAATTAGGGCACATTCATAAATCACTCAATGCAAAACAAAACAGCTAAGATGCCTCAACTGTGGAATGAGAATAGATACAAACAAACCATAGTTTACACTGTGTGGATTGTGAGTATATGAAGTTCTTGCTCCCCACTGCCTTTCTTGGTTACCGCTGACATCACTAATTGGTCATCACATCGTCTGCAGATGACCCTGGATGTAACCCCAGACTCCTTTGCCACTCAACTGAAATAGCTGCTACCGATCGATCCATGATGCCAATTGCTATGAAACTACTAGACATTCGCAGTATGAAGGTTTCAGGAATCAAATCAATTCATTCATGGCACTTGATCATGAAGATCACATCATTACAATTAGCATCTTCCTCCTCCTCATCTTTGTCATCAATATCATCTTTATACTTATTATCATCAAGCCACTTCTAGCTATTTTCACTGAAAGGCACTTTTGTCTTGATGTGGCACCACCTTACAAGGATGGTGGGGGGAGAGAGAACCTTCTTTCTATCCTTTTATGCTTTAGTCCTGGTGCCCACACTCTTATCCTTTTGGTCTCCACTTCCGGTCATAGCTGAATATGTTTCAAAAAGAGAAAGAAACTATGTGCACTGTTCCTTATGGCAGAGGGTTTTCTCGCTCTACTAGTAGTAGGAAGATACCAGGAATCTAGATTTGAATACTAATTAATTGTTGAATCCATGATAATAGACTACTGACATTGAAGTAAACTCCAGGAGAAACATGTGGTAGGAAGAAGTTCTACCATAAATTGCAAAGGAACTCAGCCAGAGAGAAGAGAAAAGTTAAATGGAGGCTCCTGTAGGGAAAGCAACATTCTCTACTGAAGGAGGAACATATTCAATGGAAGAGTTCATTATCTCTTCATTTCTCCTTGGCCCCTTTGCACAGTAATTTAGAAAGAAGCACTTACCCAAGTTCAAAGCACCCTCTACCTTCTAGTTTGGTGGCCTGGGAAGCGGGGCTGCTCCAGAAGTCAGCATCTAGGTGTACAGATTAGAAGAATAGGCTCCTCAGGGGATTTTAGGATTTCTAGGCCTACAAACAGAGGACCTTCCCCCACCTCCTCTCATGCAGGCTCTCTTAAAGCAGCTTAGCAAGTACCTAGATAATGCAGCTGTCAAAGCTGGTGGGTCTGAGACATGACCACCTGCCCTCTTGAAGAAGATTCTTGGGAAACTATCTACCTCCATCGCAGTCAGATGAAGACTTTCTGCCCTAAGTTCATCTCAAAGCTTCCTCAGTACATAAGTCAAAAGACAATATGTTGTTAAGGTACAGGTTGGGAGTAGATTTAGGGCAAGATGATTTTTTAAAATTACTTTTAAGTGAATAGAATAAAAACCATAAATTGATTCTAATTACCCCCTGAATTTAGTGCTGATGAGAAATAAAGGACCAATCAAATTATAGAAATCCAAGGGGCCTTGATCCATCAGTAAATACAGACTCTTATATGAAAATGAGTGAACTCATCACTGAGTACTCCAGCCACTTACCACTGGACAGCAAAGTTAACGTGGAGCTGAACTACCAGGAGTGCCTCCCATATGTGCTGTGGGTGTGTATACACAAGGTGGACAGCCCAGTCTACTGCAAACCTAAAGGAATAAGACAGGCTCTGGTGCAGAGGCATCTGACATCCCCTGGTCTCGGCAATCACTGTAGCCAGCAAAGATTCCCAGGGCAGTGAGTTGCTAAAGCCAGAAAAACCAGAGAGATCAGAAGGCATCCAATTTCAAGAGTAGCATGAAAAGATCAACCAAAAGCAGGCTGTCAGTAGATTCCCACCAAATACCTAAGGTCCTTTCCCCACGATCTCAAGGATAGATGTTAAAGAGATGTGGGAAGCCTGAGCTAGCTCAAGAGCTGCCCAATGTGAGAGTGGAACTCAGACTCTGAAATTCTAGGCCAAAAGGCACCAAGACCTCCAACTCCAGCTTCATCAGGCTCTGTGTTCTAAAGGAGGCAGAAATCAAGGCTTGAGGTGCCACAGAAAGGAATGGAAATAATCACCTGTCTTGTAACTGGGCCAAGATCCGTACTTCTATTTATGTGTTAGATAAGGCAATATAATATCTTGCATGCTCTAGCTTGCTGGCCTGAGGACCAGCCTGCTTTGCTGAGATGGTGGCAGCTGAGGAACAGGTAAGCTACTGGGGACTGTGGGGACACTCAATGAGCTCATCCCTATAAAGAAGCAAAGAGATGATGGGTCATAACTGAATTCTGAAAATAGAATTATTATATTCATTCAGGGAGCATCTGTGGAGCAGCTACACTCTGTCAGGTTCTGTGCCAGATACTATGAAAATAGGCCCTCTCCTCCAGGAGGCCAGGGAACGCAGGGACATACCAGGGAAATGTCCAGGATACTTCCTGTTTCCTCATGTGGGTATAGCTCTGAACACACAACTGATGCACATAAACATAATGGGCAGTTTGTCCGCCAGGTTGGCATACAATGTTGTCTACCTTGGGAATCCTAAAGGACACTGTTACAATGCCCATTATAGGATTTCACCACATACTCTCCTGTCTGTACAACCCATAGCTTAAAAGGGCTATTGATTAGTTTTTAAGGAATGTGCAGCCCTTCTTAGAGGGGTGTTATTTTCTAATTTTTTTTTTCTGAGAGAGAGCAGGCACATATGTGAGTGGGGGAAGGGTGGGTGGGGCAGAGAGAGAGAGAGAGAGAGAGAGAGAGAGAACCCCAAGCAGGCTCTGGGCTGTCAGCATAGAGCCCAATGTGGGGCTCAAACTCATGAACCACAAGATCATGACCTGAGCTGAAGTCAAATGCTTAACTGATTGAGCCACCCAGGCACCCCTGCCTGCCTTCTTTTTGCCTTATTCCTGATTTTCTATCCTCCACAACAGGCTGTGGCCCAACAAGGACAGTTTTTGTGACTTTCATCATGGCCCCCAGAATAGAAACATAGCAAATGTTGAGTGGAGTTGACCTTCTAGCTCTTGGTTGGTCTCCAGTCTATCCTCAGATTCAGCTTCCACTGACCTGTCACTGTGTTTATTTGGCTCTTGCTAACTGTTGACTGATTTTCTTCTCTAACCTCCCACCCCTTAAGGTACATTGAGAGAATGGAGTGGTTAATGGAAAGACAACTATCATCTTCCTGAGGTGTTTCAGAACTCAAAAACTCTGTAGGAGGCACTGTTTTACAGATCTGAAAGAAACAGACACGGAATAGGTCTCAGGATTAAGATTAAAGCACCAAGACTATAAACGGTTTCTCCCAAATCCTCCTCTTATCTGTTTATAGAATTTCTCCTCCCTTTTTCACCTCTTTTTCCCTCAGTAATGTCTGACTATGAGCTGGGGATCTAACAGTAAAGTTGGGTTGTTGTTTTTTTACCTTCTGAGACTTCACAGGTAATTGGAGTTTATTCCTATCATAAGGCAAAGACTAGGAGTTCAGCTTCTTTACAAGCTAGGTCTTAGATGGAGCCCTCTCTCAATCACTTGCCCCCTGTGTGCATGCTTACAGATTATTTAAACACAGGATGCTAAGCAAAGATAGAAATGACCGGGAGGGTCTGAGAGGAGAGCAGAAATAATCAGAAAGCCTTCATAGAGGAGGTGATATTCAAGTTGAGATTTGAAGCAAAAATGGGAGCATACTATACAGCTAATATTTAACAAAAATTCACAGCAATTAGTTATTAAGGTAAACCAAAAATATAAAAAAAGCAAGTCTAAATCAGAGATTTAGCTTTAAGGATAAACAGAAGGTTCAGCATACATTTCTCCAAGGCTGGGACACTTCCCTCCACACACTCTGCACTGTTCACTTGGTATTCACATCCTGACTGCTGCCCTTTGAGATGCCGTAAGATCCGTGGTCCCCATATGTAATGGTTTTAGGGAAGTGAATGAACATTATGTAAAAAGCTTTTCTGAATTAAGGGTTAAGACAAAGGATTTTGGCTCCATTCACAGTTAACTAGAAACTTCCACTAACCAAAACGCCCATTCCCCAACCTGGCTGGCTAATTGAGGTTTTGCTACATCTGTCTCTTTGTTTTGCTTTCCTCTTTCTGTTTGCTCTGAGCCCCTTCCTTTTACTCTGGGTTCTGTGCTCCTGTCTCTGCAGCAGCATTTTCTTCTCTTCCTCTCTCCTCTCCGCCTCTCAGTTGTCAGTGCTTGACTCAGCCGGAGCTGTGTGGGAATGGGTGCCGTGTGAATCAGTGAGTCTGGGCTCTGAAGGAGAGTCATGTCTAGCTACCCTTCCCTTGATAGGGTACACCTAGTTCCTTCTCAGCTGACCACTCTCACTGAAGCTATTTTTGTGGGTGAGGCCATAATCCTACACTCCAGACTGAGTATAAAAAGCATTGCACATGGGGTGGACGGTCAGAGATTTATGTTTCTGAAGGAGCAGATTGGAACTTTGACAAGACACAGCTGGCTGAGGGAGTGAGCTGGAAGATTCAGCCCTGGGGTGAGGAAGAAGAGGAGGAGGGGGACTTTAAATAGCAGGTGGCTTCACTGTTTCTATAAATGAAAATGGTACGTTTTCACTGAACACTGATTACGAAAATGGTTTTTTATTAGACAGCTGCCTCAACCCATAGGACAGCCCTTGAGGCTTGAGCCGGGGAACTTGCCCTGCAGTTCATAAGCATGGTTGACTGCACCTTACTGCACAGTGCCAGTAATTTCTTTCTGCTCAAGGATTCTGCACAGGCCAGAAATGAGAGACCCACTGAGACAGGACAGTAATAGGCCAGGGCTTTATTTCAAACACTGCCTGATTTAATTATTCTTGCCATTTGTGTATTTATCTGAGAGCCATTCATTTTTCTCCTGAGGAGATTGAAATAGAGACACACATGTTCTGCCTTGGAGGATGCGGGAGGGCTGGGAGGAGCATGCTGGGATGCAGCAAGCCTTGTAAAGATACCAGCAAGTCTCCTCCTTATAAGGCAGGGCTGCATGTAATTGGTCTTGCCTCTCTTTAATTAACTGAAAAATCCCTTCTGAAATGGCAGAATGAAGTGGTCAGGAGACCGAGGAGCACTTAACCTTTGAGTAAATCACCTGCCTTCCAGCAGCCTTGCTTTTAGGAAGCTCGACCCAGTGATTCATGGCAGGTGAGAATAGTTCACTCCACTTGCCAACTTCCTGGAAACCATGGCTGCCCAAGTGACTAAGAGTCAGTCCAGGATGATTCAAAACCTCACTGTGTAGGTCCCCATGCTAAGCCACTGTCACTTCCCAAGAAAGGGTGAATAATTATACTCATATTTATTAAGCACATAGTGTATGCCAGGCCTGGTATTAAATGTTCTATATCCATTAACTCATTTAATTCTCACAACTCTATGAAGTAAGTGCTATTTTCAGATGAAGACACCAAGAAGAGAATAAAGAACTTGCTCACGGAGGCATATCTGGGAAGTGGCAGAGCCAGGATCCAAACTCAGGCTGGCCAGAAGCCTAATGCTCTTAACGGCCACCTCTGCAGCCTTCTTTCATACTGCACTGTGAAGGGGTTCAGAACAAACCACCCCACATACTCCACTCTGCCATATTGACTCTTTTGAAGTCAAGGCACTTCAAACAGCAAATACAAGAAACACGTGTTAACCTTCCTTCTTTTTCTTAAAAGCAGGAGATGAGATTCCCACAGGAAAGTTGTCTTCGCTGTATCAGGAGGAAAGCAACATTCTTATCATCACCGATAAGCTGGGTTGGAGAGAATTCTACTACACAAACAGACCTTGTTAAAACAATTCTTATCTTCCTTTAGTCTTCCCCTGCAACTCCACGATTGCTTCTCTTTGTTCAACCTGCTAGAAAAGCAAATAATCTTTGCCATTTCTTTGGTTCTTCATTCCTTGTGAAGGCTCCCGTGTCACATAAAACTTCCATTAAATAAATGTGCATATGTGTCTCCTGTTGATCCGTGTCAGTTTAATTCTCAGGCCCAGCCAAAAAGAACCCTAAGAGGGTAAAGGTGAAAGTCTGTCTCCCCCACAACCACTGTCTTCCAAATCCACCCTGTTAACCAACTTCCATTTTATCTACCCATCTGTCTTCCCAGACTTTCCTGCAGACGTGTGGCACTGCAGTTTTGCTTCTCGCTGCAAAGGTCAGATTTCCTTAGCCAGATTTGCTTAGCATGGGACTTTCTGCTAAGGTACATCAGGGACATTACTACTTGGAAAAAATGTAAGCAGAATTTGTCTGTGATCCATCTGCTAGGTAATGAGGAGAGATGTTTAAAGGCTATTTGGTGCAACCACCTTCTTTAGAAACCCAGAGGGGACAAGAAAGCCATCCAGACCCAAGACCCATCATACAAGCCCCTCCAAGACAGAGCATGTGTCAAGAAACATGTCATTCAAGAAGTAGCCTCCAGAGTAAAGCTCTCTCTCAAACCTACATTTTGTAAAACCATTTCAGTCAAGGGAGGAAAATTGATTTCTCAATATGAAAAGATAGTTTTGACAGCAGCCCTGGAAACAACACCAAGTCTTGGACACTCAATCAAATAAATCAACTTGAAGGCTCAGCAGAATTTCCCAACCAAAGAGTGTGCAGCTTCAAAACTTTCTTTTCCCCCTCAGAGGGACAGTAGGCAGACAGACACCATACATCCCAGGAGCAGGGATTGCAGGCATCTAGCCATGTGTCCATCCCCCAAGGGGAGCAACACACGCACTTCCCAGATGGTGGGTTTTGGAAGGCAAGGGCTGGCTGCCCCCCAAGCCCTTTCCTGATCACCTGGCTTTGGCTTGGGGTCTGGGGTGGAGGCCGCTGCTCTGAGAAATGCATTTGCCCTTTGGTTGCAAAACATCTCCAAGTGATTAATGAACCCAGTCCCAGGGAAGAAGAAATAAGTCACCGGCACCTGAAATATAGCCTCCTCTAGAAAATATTTCACCCTTTCAGGAAGCCCCACGCCACATGGACATTAATTACAGCAGGAATAAAAGAAGGTCAGATTCAGCTGTGGTTGTAGAAACTCGAGGCTGGCTAACAACAGACTCATGGTTCCGTGTAACAAAATGAGGAATTTACTCACCATAAGCTGTGACCTTTGTTTTCCCCTTTGGCTAAATGTCCTTAGTTCCCAATCCAGGCCTCAGCGGGGGCCATAACTCTCTCTCAGCAGATGATGTCTTCCAGCCTTAGGAAATTAGGAAAGGTCGCAAGACCAGGTTGGCCCAGTGCACACTGCAGGCTGAATGCAGAGCCCAGTTCAGAGCCAGCCTCTTGGGGAAGCTACCAGCCTTGTTCAGGCTAGATCATCCAACTTTGTGTCCCTATTTTGTGACCTTGTGACCTACAAGGTCACCTCTCTGGGCCTTAGCTTCTTGTATAAAAGGCAGGGATCTGACTAGCCAAGTGTTTTCACACATTTATTAGTGGGGGAATCCATTTTATAGTCTAAATACTATAAGGTGCCCAGTAAGACATAAACCAAATACAAGTGGAGCTCTTCAGGTTAGTATAACATGATGGTAAGGAGTTTTATTATTCAGATTTAAGCCCTGCCACCTCCTAGTTGTGTGACTTTGAGTAAGCTACTTATTTGCCAAGCCATGGCTTTCTCATCCATAAAATAGGTATTCTAATAATGCCTACTTCATTGAGTGATCGTAAGGATTAATGAGATAATACATACATAGCTCTTAGTATAGAAGGGTTTGATAAACACATGCTACTATTATTCACCATTATCAGATTGTAGTGGGGTGGAAAGCCTCAAGTTTCACACATTCTGTCCTTCCCCCTCATTCTTACTGCATCCTTCTGTAGTGCTAAAGAAGCATTGAAGACCTCAGGGCTCTGCAGGGTCCAGTCTGAAAACCATTGGATAAGTGAGTGTTTCCCAGACTTTCTGAGATCAGTCACCTGAGGGTAACCAAGATTCAAGAGGTGTGGTTCAGGTCCAGGGCTCTGTGCTTAACAAGTATACAAGGTGCTTCTTATCTTCAGGCTCTTTGGGAAGACTCCAGAAGAGGATACTAAAGGTCCCTTCAGGTCTCATGTGCCAGATTTCCATCTCCTTTCTGCCTCAACCAGGGCCAGAACCCCCATGCAGATAAGCCTTGTGGGCTCGAGGCTAGTCGAGAAACTGCCTATGTTCAGCTCTAAGGTGCCCACAGCAACAGATAGTATGAGGCTCACCCTCTTGTCAGCCTCCTGCACTTTAGATCCTGGCCTCTTGCTCCAAACCTGAGGCCCCTGCCTGCCCACTCAGCCTCAGCTGACTTTCCTGGCCCTCACATGTGCCCATCCAGGACCAAGGTCTCTTCTCGGCCTCTCCTTGGCATGCCCTGTTCTGTTACTGCCAGCATCCTGGTGGGACAATTTCACGGGTGGAATCAGAGTGCGTTAGAGTAAGAAATCTAAGGAGATGCTATTTTCTGCCTAATCTGTTCTCTCCCCATGGGTCAATTTGGCTGCACTTTTATTTTGAAATAAAGGAACCTAGAAACAAATGAGCAAACACCTTATTATTGAGAACCATCTGCAGAAAATCCCACAGAGCAGCTCCAAGGTCAAAGCTTATCTGTTCTGTCTCATACACAAAGCAGCCAGCAGACAGGCAGGATCGGAAATCACAGAATCTTCAGAAATTTAGGTAAAAGCAAGCATCTTCTTTTCAGTTAAATGTAAAAGTAAAAATTCTCTCTACAAGTCAAGTCTTAAAACCAAGAACATTTGTGTATTTTACAGCAACAACAACGATGGTGTTGAGTTGGCTGGGGTGGTCAGGAAAAATCAACAGCAGTCCTGAGACTCATGCTTGGCTCTTTTCTTCTCTTCGATCCCAGATTTTCATTTTTCAAAAAGTGCCATCTGTTCATTTTGTAACTTTCATGTTGAAGAAAAATTATTTCTTGAAATAGTGTATCTTCTTTCTTTCTTTCCCCCGCCTGAGTCCCTCTTTCTGTATAGCTGAAGGGAAGGGAGGAGGTCAGAACTGAGTTTTTGTCAACACTGCATGTGAGTAACTCCCATCATGTGAGGATGAGCCCTGTGATACCAGGCTATGAGCAGTGTTAGGAGTAGGGTACATGGTGGGATTTGCGATAGATTGCCTGTAGACCTGTCTGTGGGGATGAAGAGGATCTCTACCTGCACTGCCCAATGGAGGAGCCACTGACCACATAAGGCTAGTGAGTTGTTGAAATGTGACCAGTGTAACTGAGGAACTGAATTTTTAAGTAAATTTCATTTAAATTAATTTAAATATAAATCTAAAGTTAAATATGTCAATATATGAGTCAGTTCAGGGGATTAGTTGTTTGTGCATTGGGGGAGGGGGCGATGGAAGTGAGCAGCTCAAGGATCCAACAACAGCAGGTTTTGAAGCCCTCCCTTCTCTCTTGGCCTCTTGGTCCATGGTCCTCCTACATTCCACCAACAACTGCCCAAATAGCTCATGAAGCAGTTTCTTTCAACATATGGCCCCTTGGCTGGCTTTCTTTCTTTCTTTCTTCATTTCTTTGTTTCTTTCTTTCTTCTTTTTTAAATGATTGTAGCTTCAAACTACTGTTGTCATTACATAGGCTATCCTGATCTAACTCTACCCTTCAAGATTTCTAGCATAAAAAATTAAAAATTAAAAAGAAGAATATAAAAAGCATCCCTTGTGAAGGAATGTGAGGTCAACTTTCGGCCAGAGAGAGCGGGGGAGGTGCCACAATCCATTAGAAATGTCTGCCATGGTTGTGGGCACAGGGGAAATGGTGGTTCTGGTTCTTGGATTTGCCGGTTAGTCCTGGGTGTGGCTCTGCTTTGCAGTCTAGTGAGTTAATTACCTTGCACATATCCAGTATATTCCATGTAGGTACTGGCAGGGCTATGCACTTTGAATTATTTTATGAGAGATAGCCTCTTGTTTTCTTTCTTTCCCCCCTAATGCTTGCCTACCTGTTCAACCCACCATCCTACTCCCAACCCCAATATCTGTGACATTTTTAAAGTCACTTGGAAAAACTCTAGTAAAATATATAAATAATTCATACAAAGTTAATCTGTTATTTAAAAAGACTAAACAAGGCCAGCCAGATTGAATTAGGGATAGGAAACCAATTTTTCCCACAAGTCTGGCATTCTAGGCTTAAAGAAAATACAGCATTTGGCTCTTAGTTTTCTCCAACTCAGTGTTGTTACGGGCTTTTTAAAAGTGCTCAGTCATCAATGATGTCATTTGATACTCATAACTGACATAAAAGGGACAAGTCACATTTTACAGATGAAAAAAATGGTGGTTCAGAGGGCACGAATGCCTTGGTGATGGTCACTGGTTACTTTTGTGTTTGAAGCATTTTGAGACCAAGGTGGGAACCAGCATGCAGGAGCCTGTCTGAGTGGTAGGAGGCCTTCTAGGAGTTGGTCTGCATGAAGGGTATTTTTATTGAGAAGAAGGAAAAGAGCCCACATTCTTCTGGGAAGAAAACATAGTATATGTTCATTTGTAGCCCTGGAGCCAACTCCATGGTTCTTTGCCCAAGTCCTATGGATAAAGGGCCTCCAGGGAAAAAACAAGAAAGCTGTTTCTGAGAGCAGGTGAAAGTACGATCCGGCATACAGGAAGTGGGTGTTCTCTATAGCTCTGTGTGAAGCACACCAGGGTTCTGGCAGGTAAGGCTTCCCAGGGATAAAAAATGGCTCTACAGCCCTTAGCTTGCCACTTGGCACCAGCAGCTATTTGCTTGAGGTGAACAGCATGATTGGGGTCCACTATCCAAGCAAAATTCCTTTGCCTTGCTTCTCTCTAAGCCTGTTGTAGGGCTCAGGACAGGGTGGGGGGTCTAGACTGCTTCCTGTTCCCATTTGCCATTGACATGGAACCCAGTGGTGACAGTGACACACAGTCTCCAGTAGATTCACAAATTGATGGCAAAGAGGGTCCAGGGGTGAACATAAGGAGTTAAGTGGGATGGCATGAACTATCAGAGGCACTCCCCAAAATATAGAATGACTGGGATGTGCATCTATTAGCTATTATTGTGTTATTAGGTTTCATAGGACTTCTCTGTTACTGACAGGCTGGTGAGGCTTAGAGACATCAGGCTACATGGTAATAAACAGGAAGATGAAATTAATTTTTAAATGTGATTCAAGTTCTTACTAGAGGATTCTACCTGCTGCTGGTTAGACAGTGTGGTCAGACCTACAGCAGCATCTGAGGCAGAAAAGAGTTAAGGAAGTAAAATAGCACAGCACTTTATAAAATGCCCACGTGTGGGAATAAAATATTTTTGAAGGAAAAAAAATGCCTGACTGTCTTAGGAGTGGACCAAGAAAGACCCTAGAAGAGCAAGCATGCCCCAAATACATTTTTTTTTTTTGGCTATCAGATTGATGAAAAGTAGGTCACAGCAATGGGCTGGGCCCTGTGCCCTTCTGGTGGACAGCGAGGCCAGGAACTCTATCCCCATCGCTTCCAGGGAGATTTCCAGGCCTCCACACACAGGATACTTAACAAATACTTGTTAGCTGATTACCTAATTTTAAACACTCATGCATTTACATTTTTCAAGGAAATTTGGCAAAGGAAACCAAGTAACTATTTTTGGCTTCTCTCTAGGTTACACTTTATTCCGCACAATTTTAAGCCAATACAGTAAGAATATATAATTACATATGGGGTAGTTTTAGCAACTTTGCAGAAGATAAACTTCCTGCCACTGGTATTTATATCCTGATACAGAAGACATCAAAAGGAGGTATCAGCGAACAGTTTACAGTTCTAGACATTTTACCCTCAATCTGTATCTGATTTTCTCTTTACCTATTTTCATGTCTTTTCCTTTTCCTGTGAAAATAGGAGGGTGAATGTCACAGCAGGATCTGGAGCTGTTTCTTCTGCCCCAGGGCTGCAGTGGCTCTGGAAAATTCCTTTGCTCAGGGCCTCTCGTATAGGTACCATGAATTAAAGAACAAGGAGGAATCTCATCAGGGTTAGACAAAGCCGAGAGTCTATGGGGGTGATGTCTAGGACAAGGGGTAAGAGGAGCTCTTGACTTTCTGCCCCCTTCACCCCCCCCCCCAAAATGGAGCCCCTTGAGGTGGAGGTCACTGCCTGGGAGAAGCAGGAGCAGTCCCTGGAACCCGTGTCCACAGGAACCTATTGTCTGGTCTGTTTCTTCCTCACCCCCTTTGTCTTCTATCTGACTCCAATTTGAAAAACTCTCCATTTTCACTTTATCCTACATATTTTTCCTTTTATTTTATAATGTTTACAAATCCTATGTCGTTGTTAGCTTCATTTACTAACAGGTTTTTAGCTTCTCACCTCACAGGTTTTTAGCCTCACTTCTCATGGCTTTGGGTTTTATTTTGATCACTCATTTCTTCATTTTTTATGTTTTTAATCTCTTACTGGAGTTCCGCTGTTTCTTGTATTTTAAATCTCATCTAGCTGTAGCTTTTCTTTTGAAAGAGTTCTTAATATTCTTTTATTGGAATTGTAACTTTTCTCCCAACTTTCCAGATACAAAATTTCTTAAATTTTATTTTTTTAACTTAATTGAAAATTTTATTTTTAAACCTAATTTATTTCAGTTATATTTTCCTCCTTTATTTTTATTGGAATTTCAAACACAGTTGCTTATTTTTAAACTTATTTTGAAATGCCTTTTCATGTTTAAAATGTCTGGTTTTAAGCCCATTTTAATCTTTTCATCTTTTATTATTGAAATTAAATCTTCTTTGTTATCTTTCTGTTCTTATATATTATTTATTTTCCAGGATTTGTTTTTCAAATGGTCAGCAGGAGGTATAGCCCCAAGAGTGTTCATAGTGGAAGCCCCACCACCACAGACAGATTGGAGGTCCCCTTCCATCCAGCTGACCCTGCAGGTTCTGCCCTATTCTCTTGGTGAGATACCAACTCAGTGAAAGGTCATTTGACAAAAACCCTCTTCTCAATGGACTGGAGAGAACCAAGAGTTAATCCCCACCCTGACCTCAGGCAATAAATCTCATTGCACAGATGGAGCCTCAGGAAAAATAACACTGAGGGGCTCCATTTCTGCTCTGCCATGCTCTGAGGATCTTTGGGACCTGGCTGAAATCTGTGCATCGAAGGTTCTCCAAGTTTCCCCCTGCTTCTCTGCTCTACCAGGGGAATGAGATACCATTCTGAGGAGATCAGAGTGCCCAGGGCTCCTACTTCAACACTTAGAGCCCTACTGGCTTGATGAGATGTCATCCCTATCCACTTTGCCTTCAAATCTCCTTCAAGTCCCTTTGGGCATTAGGGTGCCTCTCTCCTTCATCAGTGAGCCTAACCAATCAGGGTTGGGTTTGGCAGCAAAGGTTTGTGGCAACATTGAGTCTTATCCTCTCTGCTTATTATTCTCCCAGGAAACTGGACCAGACTGGGAGGAACTATGGCAGGGTTGATGAAGAATGGGAGGATAGGTGTTAAGGGTAGACAATTCTCAAGTTGAGAAGGTATCAACCTTTGGAGGAGCCCCCAAGGAAACAGTCTTCCCCAAGATGGGTCTGTCCCACTATTACATAATCCAGCACTCTGCACTCCCACCTGTTTTGGGAAAGGATACCTTCTTCTACCTTTCCTGACTGAGAGACAGGCTGTTCAAATTGCTCTTCTGTTTGTTCCATAGCCACCATCCCTAGTAGTGTCCCTTGAGAAGGCACCTTTGGCTCCATTATCAGTAAGCTCTACCCTAGTACAGCTTACCTGTCTCAGAAATCCTATGAGCCCCTTAATTCTAGAAACTGTTTAAACATAAACTGTTGTAGCACAGAGGCACTTGATCCAGCAGGTATGGTAAATCATCTTACTAGAAAAACCCTAAAAGCTTCACCTAAAGCCCTTAGTTGGTTTTGAGTATCAAATAAGAGAATCTGTTTCTTAAGGGAGAAACAGGTAAAGAATACAGTGTGATCGATGCATATTTAGGCCTTAGAATTCTCTAATTAACCTGAGTAGACATCATTCTCCTGAGAAATGCCCATAGAATCCACTTTGTTTTGATACATTATTCTCTGGGCAACCAAGGGCTTTTTTTCCCCAGCGAACATGCCAGGTTTGCATTTGCCACAGTCTAATCTGCTTCTGTCTGTGGTTCTGAGGAGTGAGCACATGCTGTTCCTTTCCAGAAAAATCTCCTGCCTATACCCAAGGAACAAGCAGATGGGTTGGAGTGGGTGCCATAAAAAGCTCTTGACAGAAATAAAACCTTGTCTTTCCTACAGCACTTAATACTGCCTTTCACAAGGCAGATGCTGATTAAAATGTGTTGCATGGGATGGAACCCAGACCACAGCCTTCCCTTGCTGCCTCTGGGATGGCTACATGGAGACCAAGTAAAGCATGGCATCCCCAACAATGATGCTTTCTGGCATCCACAGGAAGCTCAAGATTCCTCCAATCCTGAGCACTGAGGTAAAGAGAGAAGAGAAGGAGATGCAGGGAGGAACCTCAACGAGCATGTTCTAGGCATCAAGACAAATGCTCTGTCGGCCAGCTTCCTCGGCACTATTTTGCCATAGTGCTACCTTGCCACTGGAAGCTGTGAGCATGGGAAAGGGGAAAGGATGGTCCTTTGCTTGCTTTGAGTCTACCCCTTTAAGGGTGCCTCATTCCTCCATCAGTGAGCCTAACCAACCAGGGGACTATGTTGGGTTTGGCAGCAAACGTATGTAACAATGTTGAGTCTTTTCCTCTGTGCTTATTCTTAATCTCCCAGGAAAATGGACGAGACTGGGAGGAACCATGAGAGGGGTGATGAAGAGTGGCAAAATAGGCATTAAGGGTAGACACTTCTCAAATTCAGAAAGTATCTTACCTCACAACGTAACCTATAATATTCAATGTTGCTGCCTGTGCTGAGATGAGCACCCTCAGACCGTATTCGTGGGATGTTCCACTGGATAACTTTTCTGAGGAACAATATGGTCACGTGAAGCCAACACTTTAAAATGGTTAATATCTTGGGGGTACCTGGGTGGCTCAGTCGGTTGAGCAGCCAACTTCAGCTCAGGTCGTGATTTCAATTAGTGAATTCAAGCTGCACATCTTGAATCTTCTGTCTACCTCCCTCTCTACCCCTCTTCCACTTCCACTTCCTCTCAAAAAAATAAATAAACATTTTTTTAAAAAGTTAATATGCTGGATTCAATAACCAGTTCTTACGGGGGGAGGGGGTCTTATTTGGAGCAAAGACCTAGTACAAGAAAGTTTAACAACCACATTATCTATAATACTAAAAACCAAAACAAACAGAAAAACACAACTTAAATGACAAAAGGTAGAAATTAAATACATTCTGATACATTTAAATGTGGACTATTTTGCAGTCATTGTATATCAGATTTTCATACCTATTGATATGGACAAATGCTCTAGTAGAATCCCTATTTTGTAAAACAATTGAAATTGACCACATTTCCTCATTTCTAAGATACTGACAACTGAAGGAGGCACTAGAGGCTTAATAAAAATCTTTCAGGAAAAAGTCCTAATACCACATTAAACACGCCAATCAGAAAGTGCATCCCAATTTAAGAAATATAAGAAGGTGAGCAATAACGTGCCTTAGAATAAAAAAAAATATATAGTATATCTCTGGGATTACTGATGATTTGCATTTTATTCCTTATATATTTTTCTGTATTCTCCTAATCTTTAACAGTAAACATAATTGGGCTAGGGGAACACTTGGACTTGTGTCTGATGTTTCCTGCCACTGTGGTTTCTCACTGCCCCTGACTCCCTCCACCCAGGGAGGCTGAAGAAGTCACCAGATGGGGGTTTTAAAAGAGACACCCAGACTTGCCCAGCCCCTGCCACTCCCCCTTCTCCAGGGAGCCCACCTCTGGCCCAGAGCACATTTTCTAGATTGCTCCTGCTCCTGGGCAGAGGCTGGGAAGGCTGTCACTTAGGGAGATCCAGGATTCAGCATTTGGAAACCCCTTTGTCTGCAGATACAAGCCCCATCCTCCAATATCCACTCTTTCCATGAACTGGTTCTATTTGGTTTGCCAAGTGCCTACTTTTTGCCATACTTCTCAGTTCAAAACCCAGACACGGAAGAGGGGTGCTATATTAGATCCTCTCAAAACAGACCTCCAACAAATAGGTTGAATGTTATAATCAGAAGAAAGAAGAAATCTAGCCAAGCACAGCCAAGCCCCCTGGGGAATGATGAGTTCTGTGAGTTCTGTGTGGGCTCTGGGGAGGGGAGAGGGACCAGGGCATTCAGGACAGGCCTTTCTGGAAGCCATAGAACCAGCAAGAACCCTAGGTCAGAGCTCCCTTCTTCTCTCCTCTTTGTGCGGCAGCATCTCGGTTACAAGATGCTGTTGAGAGAAGAAGCTGCTTTTCCTACCCTTGCAGCATCCCTTGGTTGCTAAGCAGATCCCTTGGGTAACTATGTGGGCATAAAACCTTTGCAGAACTGCCAGGAATCTGCTTCACCCGATTGTCAAAGTGAAAAATGAAATCATTCCTCTCACCTGTCACTACTTTCCACAAAGCTTCCATTATTGAATGGTGATGGCCCAGAATGTGATTCTCACCTACTTGCAGGAATATAAATGAGTTTTGCATATTTTACCCCCAAAAGAGTGGGAGGGGAGGGAGGGAGTGTTGGGATCTCTCAAGCTGATACTCTTGTGACTCAGTGATCAGGGAGAAGCAGGTGGAACACTCCAGCAGTATCTTCCACCCTTGGAAAAATGGTGCTATAAGCAGGAGAAGACTTACCTGATTTCAAGTAGGTTCTCCTTAGGCTCAGAGATGTCCGTGAACCCCTCTGATGCTAGACCTACTGAATCAGAATCAGAAACAGAAGCTCTGGGGGTGAGGCCAAGAAATTTTTGCCTTTTAAAGAAATTCCTTGGGTGGTTCTTATGTGCGCTATGTGCTTTGAAGTTTGAAAACCACTGACTTCTCTAACATAGATGTGTATACAATTAAGTGCAATAAGATGTTACAGGTGTGATGAGAAAGGTATGTAGAGAAAGGAGTGAGACACTATTGGAAGGATAGTCACTTGTAACTGGGAGTGCAAGGAAATTGTTGCTTTGGGTCTTGAGGGATGAGTAGACAGATAGTAGGTAGAGGAGGAAGCAGAGAAGGACATCCTAGGCAGTGAAGAACTACTAGCAAAGACACAGCCATCTGGAGTGGTCTTCTGAGTAGCACAGGATCACTAAAGTTTGAGTGTCAAGTGTTAAGAAGGGAGCCATGAATGAGGTGAAGGAGTTTAAAATCTAACCTGTGGATTTTGAGTTGCTACCAAGAGTTTTTAGCAAGTAAGTGGTATGATCGGGTTTGCATTTTAGCAAAGTCACTCTGCGGGCTGGTGGCAGAAGGTGGTTTGGAAGTGGGCAAAAGAGGAGGCAGGAAGACACATGAAAGGCTGCTCTTCCAAAAGAAGCTAGACCCAGGAAAGGTATGAGGTGGTGCGAATGAAGAGCCTTGTCTTCCTCGGCCCCAACCCACTGGGCCACCAGGTATACAGCAACCCTGTTCAATTATCATACTATTTATTAAAAGAATCAAAATATACAGAACTATTGATTAAGTACTAATAATTTCTTAAATATTCAAAAACAAAATTTAAAATGATCTCATGAATCAAGCTATGGCTCTTAGGCAAGTCAATCTGGCACTTCTCAAAAGGGCTCTGATGGTGCTAAGTGGCAGAAAAAGCCACAAGAGGAAAAGACTGAGTCTTCTAACTGCACACAATTTCTTTGATGTTGAAGGACGTTATTTTTTATTACTTCAAATGCAAACATGTTATGTAGTGGCAGACCAGTTTGGACTCTGATGGTTCATTCTTCACAACTGTTAGCCTATCTGTAAAATGTGATAGTTGGTTTCCATGACCTCTAAGGTCTTTTCATACTCCAATATGCGATGATTTTTTTCCTAACTAGTTAACATCCTCATCTTTTCCCTCTAGATTTTAGAGAGAGGTCATTTTTTCTATTTCTGTAAGGTCACCTTCCTTAATTCATATTCCCGCTGCTGGCAGCTTTTCACCCGGTTCTCAGATCCTTTTCAGCACAAAGTGGGGCCCCCCCCCTCCGCCCCTGCAGCTCCTGCTCAGCCAGCAGTTTCCTCTGCTCTCCCCTCCACCCATGTTCCCCACAGTTTGTCACCTTCCTCGTCCCAAATTTAAAAAAGGAAAAGTGGAGGAGGCAACAAAGACAGAGTAGCCCTTTCTTCAGAAAAAGGAGACTTCCATCCTCCATTTGACTTTTCCCTTAATCACTGCTGGTTTGATCCCCCCCCTTCATTGTGAGAAGTCCCCCTCCAACTCTCTTCTCATTTGGAGTTTACATTATTTTGCATTCAATGACTTTTCAGCTTTTGATTTAACATTTAACAACTTTGCCAGTCAGCCTCCCTTCTTTTTTTTCCAAAGTGCTGTAAGAGAGCTGAAAGGAATTTCCCCTATTTAAAATCATATCCTGAAATTTGAACCAAAATCTGACTGGTTTCAAGCAAGAGAAGCAGGAATGTAAGCCTGATGTTGCTGAGTTTATAATCTGCATTTCCCCAAACTTTTGACATAATCACACACACACACACACACACACACACACACACACACTCTAACAGCACTCTTAAAAACTGTATTTTTAGGGGTTGGATTGGAATTGGAAATTTTTATCATGAATAGAACACTGGTTTAAGACAGAAAACAAAAAATCTCCAGTTTTCAGAAGGCTTTTCAGGCTATTAAATGATAAGCTGATCAGGGCACACCACAGAATGATCTCTCAAAGATAGATAAAGAGGCAAGATCCTGAAAAAGGATCAGTGTAAAAAATTAGTTATATATGTATGGAGAGAGAATTTAAGTAATACTTATATTTTAATAATATTTGTGTTTTCTATTATGTTCCAGGAAGTGTACAACATCATTACTCATAAGAAAATGCAAATTAAAACCACAGTAGGATACTTCAGTACAGCCACTAGAATGGCCAATATGTAATGGAACCTAGAAGTCATGTAGGTTTATTAAAGAAATTCAATTTTGGGGCAAAACTAAAAAAAAATGGCTTTGTATATGTAGGAAGGATGTTGGAAACCAAAGTGTGTGTGCAATAATTATCTGATAATAACAGTAGCAGCAATAGTGATAATAACAGTAGGGGGAAGGGAAGCTACTCTTTACTGTGCTTGCTCATGTGCCCAAGAGTGTGTGTGTGTGTGTGTGTGTGTGTGTGTGTGTGTGTATGTGTGTGTGTGTGTGACCCAAAGAAGGTACATTAGAAACAGAGGCAACGAGGGGCACCTGGGTGGCTCAGCTGGTTGAGCCTCCAACTTCGGCTCAGAATACCTCAGGTTATCATCTCCCACTCATGGGTTCAAGCCCTGCAATGGCTCTGTGCTGACAGCTCAAAACTTGGAGCCTGCTTTGAATGCTGTCTCCCTTTCTTTGCCCCTCCCCTGCTCATGCTCTGTCTCTCTCTGTCTCTCAAAAAATAAATAATAATAAAAATAAATTTTTTTAATGTTAAAAAATGAAATGGAAGCAACGGGATAAAATTTCACTAAAATAGTTGTTATTGAGCTTCTGGATAAAGAAAAATCAGAAAAAAAATCAAACTTCTCAGTTTAGAGAGACAAAGGGTATATGGGGATTTCATTAAAGTTTGTACAACTCTAAAAGGTTTTGGTTGGCTTCATGTTAAAAAAAGGAACGAACTTTAAAACATTATAAAGTAACTAAGTAAGATAGAAATACATACAAAGTAAAAGTGATATTGGCACAAAGGCAGATGTGGATCAATGGAACAGAACAGAGAATTCACACGTATATGATCCACTTAACTTAATGGATCACACGTATATGATCCATCTTAATAAAGATGCCAAAGTATCTCAATGAGGAGAAAATAATTGTTTTAACAACTGAAGCCAAAACAACTGGTTAGTCTGTGTAAAAAAAAAAAAAAAAAAGAATCTTGATCCTTACCTCACACCATAAACATAAGTTAACTCAGAATGAATCATAGACTTAAATATAAGAACTAAAACTATACAATTTCTAGAAGAAAACATAAAACACCATAGTAACTTTGGGTAATTAAATGAAACACAAATAGGAACTATTTTAAAAAAGAATAAACTTGACTTCATCAAAATAAAATGTTTCTTTTTCAAAAGATATTGCTACAAAAGTGAAAAGGGCAGGCCACAGATTGAAAAAACAATATTTGAAGAAACATATGTTGGGCAAAAAACTGTATTTGGAACATATTTTTAAAACCTGTTACAACTCAATAACGAAAAGTCAAACAAATCAATTTAAAAATAAATACCTTATCAAAAAATTGTGTATATATTTTATATGTATTATATATATACACACAAAAAGCAAATAGCACTTGAAAAAGTAATCAACATCGATAACCATCGAGGAAATGCATATTAAAACCACATTGAGCTACCTCTACATATCCACTAGAACGGCTAAACTGAAAATGATTGACAAAACTAAATATGGGGTAGAAAGGGGAAAAATTGGAACTTTCATACCCCACTGGTAGGAATCTTAAATAGTTCCAACACTTCAGAAATTTTGGCAGTTCCTTTAAAACTTTAAACTTACACCTATCACATGATCAAGATATTTCACTCCTAGGTATTTGCCCAAAGGAAATGAACGCATCTGCATGTACATGAATTTATATGTGAATATTCATAGCATCTGTGCTTGTAATAGCCCCAAACTAGAAACAACCAAAATGTCCAATAACAGATAAGTAAACAAATGGAATATATCTACACAATGAAATACTGCTCAACAAGCAACAGGAATGAACCATTGATACATACAACAACATGAAGAATCTCAAAATACTTCAGTTAAATGAAAGAAGCCAGACCCCCCAAAAAAGAGTATATATTATATATAAAATTTATATTAAATTCTAGAAAATGTAAACCAACCTAGAGTGATAGAAGGCAGATTCGTGATTGCTCAGGAATAGGGTCATGTAGAGAGTGGGGCACACTCTGAGACTTGTGGTCTCTAGATTACCAAGGGGCACAAAGAAACTTTTAGGGTAATGGATATGCTCACTATATTAAGGGTAGTGATGGTTTTATGAGTGTGAATATGTCAAAACTCATCCCACTGTATATTTTGAGTATGTGCCATTTATTTTAGCTCAATTATACAGCAAAAAAATAATGGAAAACTTTAGAAGCTTCTACTAGATGGTCCTTTGGACAAAAGAAAGGATTACTGTATTTTACATAGCTGTTAGTAAACTAAGAGAATGCTTTACATCCAAACAAAAGTTGTAAATACTCCAGGGATGTAAATTCATGCATTCTTTATTATTGAGAGGAGTTTAGGATTGTCACTTCTTCCATCCCAACCCCTCATCCCCACTAATGCCTAAAGGAAAATACTCTCTGTGACAGTGGCTGCTGCCAAAGGCAGAATATTTAGTGAGACAAAGATCTGTACACAAAAAGCATTTACTGTAGTTTGGGGATTTTTTAGTTCATCAGGACAGATGATAGCTCTAGAATAAAGTTCAGAGGCTAAAGACTTATTCTATGAATTATAACATAGGGATGTTACAAATCAGAAAATCTGCCATACTTGTCATGTTGAATTGCTGCTGATCTCCCAGCAATCTGCTGTGTATTCTCAAAAGGCCATTTCCCTAAATCTTGTTCTAGACATAAGGATCAATGGTGTGAATGCAATCACTCCTGTTTGTGGGGTCAGCATTTTCCAGATCTACTCTAAGACTCAGTTAGGGCAGAGAGAGCACAAAAGCAGAGCATTTGGAGGAAGTGAGAAACCCAGTTTCCAGACCCAGTGAACACCCTTGACGTACTGAATCAGAAACTCTGGGCTTTAAGAAGCCGTCTCGGTAATTCTGATACACTCAAGTGTGAGAATCACTGACCTCCAGAAAACTCAGCCTGGAGAGGTGTCTCTTTCCTCAGCTTTTAGGGCCACTCGGTATGCTCTCATGTGTAAACTTAAGTATTTTCTGCAAGAGACCCCAGAAACCATCTATCCACACAATCAGCCAATGACTCATTGTACAAGTTCTATCTACTGAGCCTTGCTCACATTTCTAAGCACCTGCCTGAAATCTTCATAGATGTCTCCCTGGGATCCCAGACTCAGTGTTTTTCCTCCCCCAGATATCACCAGCTCCTGAATAGATAAATGGCATTACCATTCACCAGTCTGGGAACCTTGGTACTCTCTTCACATCCTCCCAGATCTTCACTCTTCACATAAAATCACCAAATCCTATGGATTCTGAATCTCCAATGTCTCTGTTTTTCCACATGTGAGGGCTTTCTAGGTGTACTGGGTTTTGCTAAACACTTTACATATGTTACTTTACTTAGTTCTCACAGCAAACCATGGAAGGCAATACTATTATCATCTCCATCTTACATGGAGCAAACTAAGGTTTAGAGAGGCAGAGGAACTTTCCTGGAATCATGTGGCTATGATCTTTCAAAGGCAGATCTTAAACTTAAATCTGTCTGGAAATGAAGTCAAATTCTGAGTTTTAACCACCCTCATCTTCTTTCTAAAGGAGCTATAAAATCAGGCCTTCGTCATTATGCTCCTCATGATGGTTTCTAAATAGTACCCAGCCTTCAATTCCTCCTTTATAAATGCCTTTGGGGATCTTGGCAGGAAGAGTGTGCCTCCCAACACTCTGAAGTTTTCTAGGAAACTTCACTGCCTAAGAATGATTCTAAACCTTTAGTGCCTAAGGTACAGCACATTCAAGTTCCTCTCTCTCCCCATAACACACCTCCTACTCTATTCCTCCAACCTACAACATACATACACTTTCAATCTGTTATTGTTCAGCTCTTCACCCGACATGAATGACCTTCACCAAATACCTGGACATTGGTGCTTACCACTCAATTCTTCCACCATTTTACAAGACGGTAAATAAAAACCCCATCAGTACCTATCAGTTAAGGTAATTTTATAATGAAGTTGAGGAATACCTCCCTTAGTGACCAAGTGTGGAATATTGTAGCATTTTTCCAAATATTCCATGCTGCTCTCAAGGGGAGGACTATCCCTTCCTTGCCCTTTACAGCAAACTTAGCCATATGACTGACTTTGGCCAATGGAATTGGGGCAGAGGAGCCTTGGATCACCTCCTAGCAGAAGTGTTAAGGGCAAATGGGTGGTTCACTGAGCTCTTCCATGCCAGGAGATAAATAGCAACACTCCAGTTAGGGCCCACTGTTCCATCAGCCTGGGTCCCAGAGTAAAGATAAAATGGGATACAGTCACAGCCAACCCATAATGGACATACAGCAAAAGCAAGACATAAACTTTGAAGCATGGAGCTTTTCAGGGTTTTGTGTTGAAACACTATCCCAACTAAATAAATAGGGATTTTTTTTTTTCAATCTACTTTAAATGGACCAATCAGCCCTAATCTGCATCCCTGTCATCAAAAGCAGGGTGAGTGTGTTTGATGTAATGAAAAAAGGCTTTACTTGACTAAGCCTTGGCCCCGCCCTGGGGCAAATTACTAGATCAGACCTCAAGTCCATTCAGGCCACAACCTAGACAGGCCACAACCTATCTCACCCTCTAGTGCCACATGGGAGAGGGCACCATCTATGAGAATGTCTGACCAGAGGGAAAGATACAAGAGGGGAGTGCTCTGTCTGTGCTTCTTACTTCTAACAGGATCCTGTTTAAGGAGACTTGATGTGAAGCACTCAATGCAATTGGCTCAGCTGGCCCAGGCAGCTGGAAGGAAGTTGGTGTGTGCTGCTTCTTCGACCTGAGCCAGCACACCCCAGAATGCTGAGCAAGACTAAAGCCAGGGGTTACTGAGAGGAACCTCCCCCTCATTCCCCCCCCAACACACACATACACACTTGTCTTGGTTTATGAGGCTCTAAGCACAGAATAGACTGGAAGACTCCTAGCTTCTGGGACAGCTTACTTTCTGGCTTCCTCAGGGACGCCCGCATGTTCTTTTCACCTCTGATCCAGTGATCTCTTCTGCACTTTCTGTAATAACTTCCCAGGATTGCCTGCAATAACACTGAACTTGTTCCTGAAGGTCAGCTCTAATGACACTTCCACAAAGCCTTTCTTCAACCAGCTGTCATCTTTCTCTTCATTCTGGAAAGCAGAGGGCACTGTGCCAAATTGATTGAATTCCACATCCTATTGTCCACAGCAATACCCTTGAGTTTCACAGCATTTATCATAATGGAGCAAGAACATCCCACACATTCTTAGTTTTTAAACCTAGCATTGATTGACCAAAGCCAATTTAACCTAAAATTTCAAATGAAGCATGACATTAGCTTTAATCTTAAAATCCAAAACCTCATATTAACCAGCTTGACTCATTGTAAACTTTGTTCCCTTAAGAGAGAGAATCATCATTAAGACTCAGGCATGTACTCAGTATTTAGGGAGTGAACAGTAAGAATAATTGCATGACAATCACTTTGTAAATATATAGGATCTTCTGATCATTAAAAAAAAAAAAACAGCTCAGGTCTCATGGTGATGTGAATATGCTTAACATAATTAAACTGTGCACTTAAAAATTGTGAAGATGGTAAAATTTATGTTATGTGTTTTTTTGCCACAATTTAAAAAAATTCAGGTCTAGCTAGATGTATGACTTGTAAGGCCTTAGTGCCTCTGAATCCCCATAAGTGGCCTGAGGAGGTCAAGCTGTAGGGGAACCATTCCACAGATAAGTGTGGTTCTATCTTTGCTCCATCCACATATTTGCTTAGATCTCTGGCTGGGACACCCACCACACCAGCGGTGCTCTGAGTCCCACAGCCTGTGCATGAGTGCCCTGCAGTTGCTGTTGTAGAGTCCCTGGGTGACTAAACCCAACAGGAATGTATTCTCTCAGAGTTCTAGAGGCAGAAGTCCAAGCTCTGCTCCTTCTAGGGCAGTGTTCCTCCTCACCTCTGCAGGCTTCTACTGGATGCTGGCTTTCAGAAATACTCTGCAGTGCTTGACTTCTAGATGTACAACTCCAACCCCTGCCTGCATCTCCACATAAGCTACTTTCCTGCAAGTATATCTGTGTCTCCAAATCTCTCTCTCTTTCTGAGGACACCACTCATTGGATAGGACCAACCCTATCCAGTTGATAATATCTGCAAAGACACTTTTCCTAAATAAGGTGATGTTCATAGGTACCACGGCTAAAACTTCACCATATCTTTTCATGAGGCATAATTCAACCCACAAGAGTCTGTTCTGAAACATTTTTTCCTGCAAAGTTTTTCAGCTATGACAATAATAAGAGATTTTTCCAAAGGAACATTGTGAAGAAAGTAAAAAACCAAATAGCAATGGCAGCAACAATAGTTAAGTATAAAAACATGAAAAGAGAGATGTTTATTCAAAGATTGCAGAAGTCTGGTCACAGTTTGACTTGACTGCCAGAACTCATGAATTTCCCCTGGGAACTCCTCCCCAAAGCATCTTTTTCCTCTCTTCCTCTTAGGGCTCCAAACCCCTCCGGGCCACGGTGCCTTCCTATATGGTCAGTAGTGGTAGACAAGCCACACCATAAAGATACAACAACCCCGTGCTTGTCCAGGAGCTCTCTGGCTGCCCTATCTCCTTTCTTTCTCACCTAAGAGAACAGTTTTCTCCCAAATGTTTTACTGCCCAACCATTGTAGTTTTAGATTCAGCAGAAACCATACATGGGCCCATCCGTTGAGCCAGGCATATGTCTCTGGGCTGGCAGAGGAGGCGGTGGCCATCTGCAAATGTTAGCTGTGGTACTGGGGCTGAGGCTCCAGCCAGCCCTCTTAAGCATTTCACATCAACTCACAAAGACCCCTTTTCTACACTTCAAGGGATATAGTTTTGACTTTGCTCTGAAGAATAAATCCGGCCTTCTTTGTGAAGGTAAGTCAGAGCCCTCCCACTAAAACCTGTATCGCCATAGCAACTGAGGGCCTCCTTCTCTACCTCAGAAGGGTCTGGTTTCTGAAATTCTATAGACTAGCCCCTGTGGCACCTCTGGCTCAGTCTCCTCTGGCTTGGGAGAAGCAGGCACAATTATTCTGCAGCCTTTCTGAGTTAAATCTTTAAATACGCCCGTTAGAGTGAAAATTCCATCTCCCCAGCTCTGATTGTCCTTTTCTCTATCTCTTTTCCTTCGCTGGCTATAAAAACAAAACATAAGAATTGGGCGATAAAGTATTTAGGAGCAGTTCCCCACAACCATCTCCCACCTGCCCCCCACCAATCAAGACCTACATTCCTCCAAAACATCATATTGTTTTCATTTCATTTTTGGGTCCCCCACAGCTTACAAAAGAATAAATGTCAATAGCAAAATAAAAGAAAAAAGGAATCTATAAGCCAGAAGAAAAAGCAGGAATAATGTGTTGCATATAAGAAGCACCTGCCCCCATTGCTTGCATTCCTGGATTCAAGTACAAAAAATTAATAGCCAGGCTTTTATGTTGAATTTTTAAAATGTATCTCCAGATAGCCAATCTCACATTCATGTCAAGTAAGTTTCAATCTTCTGAGTTCTACCGTCATTAGGAAAGTAAATAGTTTTTTTTAAATCAATGAAGTTTATTAGGAAAAGTTAAATAAATATATATTTTTAAATTTTAAACATTTATCTATTTTTGAGAGAGCATGAGCAGAGGAGGCAGAGAGAGGAGACACAGAACCAGAAGCAGGCTCCAGGCTCTGAGCTGTCAGCACAGTGCCTGCCACAGGGCTCAAACCCATGAACCATGAGATCATGAGCCAAACTTAGATGCTTAACTCATTCAGGTCCCCCTATATTTTATTTTTAAAATGGTATTATTGGCTTCTCAGCTGCAGAATTATGGTACTTTAAAAGCCAGTTCTCCACATGTTTTTTCAGGCTGTGTTTAAAGCCTTTAAAATTTGTACATTTTTACCCATAATTCTATTTCTAGGAGCTAATTTAAAGAAAATAATGAAATACATGTGCAAATTTATGAAAAAAGATGTTCAGCTTAGAATCACTTATAATAACCAAAACCTGGAAACAAATGTCCAGCCTCAGAGTATTGATGAAGTAGATGATGGTAGGCCATTAACATGAACTAATATTAAAAACTATCTTTTAATAAATATTTCAGAATATGAAGGAAAATTCATTTGTATACACAGCTATATACACACATGTATACCAGATGTGATTCTCTGGCTGCTAGTAACAGCAAAAACCAATTTGAAATGTCTTAAGCATTGTAACAAAGGTGACATTGCAGTGCACTGGGGAAGTGGTGTTCTTTAATAATTGGTGATAAATCCATTTTTTACCATGAAGAAAAAACTGCATTTTGAACTTTACCTCACACTCTGCACAAGAAATTAATTACACATATTTTATACATATCAGTTACATGTGTGTGTGTGTTTCTGTGCATACACATATATAAAACCTAACTATAAAAGCTTAAATAAAACACTAAAGCCTTTAAAAAGAAACATATGAAAATATCTCCATGACCATACGGTAGGAAAGCTTATAAACTGAACCAAAAAACTAACCACAAAGAAAAATATGAATTGAATCTGCTAAAATAAAAAACTTCTGTTTATCAAAAATATTATTAAAGGAATAAAAATTTAAGCTAAAAAATGGGGAGAAGATGCTTGCAAAATACGTATCCAACAAAAAACTCATAGTCAGAATATATAGAGAAATCCTATGAAAAGAAAAAGGAAAAAAAGATACAGAAAACACAATAGAAAAATGGGCAAAAGATCTGAACAGAAATATAAAAAAAAATATTCAAATAGCAATAAACATATGTAAAGGTTTAGACAACCTTTAAAACTGTCAGGGATATGCAAATGTAAACCATAATGTGGTACAATTATGTACCCATCATAATGGTTAAAATGAAATAGACAATATAAAGTGGTGGCAAGGATATGAAGCAGCTGAAACTCTTAAAGAGTTCTGGTTAGAGTACAAACTGGAACTTTTTTACTTTATGGAAGTAACTTTATACTTTGGTTGTAGGGATTATCATCTGAAGTTCAACGTACACATGTCATGGCCTAGCAGTTCTTTTCTTAACTATATTCACTACAAAGTGTGTACATATTCACAGAAGATATGACCAAGGATACTCACAGCAGTATTATTTTTAATAGCCCCAACTTGAAAACAACTCAAATGTCCATCACACAAAATGAATAAATAAGTTATGGTATATTTATATATTACTATACAAGAGAATAATAAGAAAGAAGAGAATGAATAAATAATGCTACATACAACAGCATGGATAAATCTCACAAACAGTGTTGAACAGAAGAAGCTGGAAACAAAGAAAAAATACTGTGTGACTCCATTCATATAAAGTTTTTTAAATATAGTTTATTGTCAAGTTGGTTTCCATATAACAAACAGTGCTCTTCCCACAAGTGCTCTCCTCCAAGACCACCACCCCCCCATTACCCCTCCTTTTTCAGCTCTTAGTTCCTTTTCAGTATTCAAGAGTCTATCATGATTTGCCTCCCTCTCTCTCCCTAACTCTTTTTCCCCCTTCCCCGCCCCATGGTCCTCTGTTAGGTTTCTCCTATTAGACCTATGAGTGCAAACATATGGTATCTGTCCTTCTCTGCCTGACTTATTTCGCCTAACATGACACCCTCAAGGTCGATCCACTTTGCTACGAATGGCCATATTTCACTCTTTCTCATTGCCATGTAGTATTCCATTGTATATATAAACCCCATTTTCTTGATTCACTCATCAGGTGATGGACATTTAGACTCTTTTCATGATTTGGCTATTGTTGAAAGTGTTGCTATGAACATTGGGGTACATGTACCCCTATGCATCAGCACTTCTGTGTCCCTTGGGTAGATCGCCAGCAGTGCTATTGCTGGGTCATAGGGGAGTTCTATAGTCTTTTGAGGAAATTCCACACTGTTTTCCAGAGAGGCTGCACCAGGTTACTTTCCCACCAACAGTGTAGGAAGGTGCCCATTTCTCCACATCCTCGCCAGCATCTATAGTCTCTTGATTTGTTCATTTTAGCCACTCTGACTAGTGTGAGGTGGTATCTCAGTGTGGTTTTGATTTGTATTTCCCTGACGATGAGTGACGCTGAGCATCATTTCATATGTTTGTTGGCCATCTGGATGTCCTCTTTGGAGAAGTGTCTGTTCAGGTCTTCTGCCCATTTCTTCACTGGATTATTTGTTTTTTGGGTGTGGAGTTTGGTGAGTTCCTTATAGATTTTGGATACTAGCCCTTTATCTGATATGTCATTTGCAACTATCTTTTCCCATTCCATCGGTTGCCTATTGGTTTTTTTGATTGTTTCCTTTGCAGTGCAGAAGCTTTTTATCTTGATGAGGTCCCATTAGTTCATTTTTGTTCTTGATTCCCTTGCCTTTGGGAATGTGTCGAGTAGGAAATTGTTGCGGTTAAGGTCAAGGAGGCTGTTTCCTGCTTTCTCCTCGAGGGTTTTGATGGTTTCCTGTCTCACATTCAGGTCCTTCATCCATTTTGAGTTTATTTTTGTGTGTGGTGTAAGAAAGTGGTCTAGTTTCATTCTTGTGTATGTTGCTGTCCAGTTCTCCCAGCACCACCTGCTAAAGAGGCTGTCTTTTTTTCAATCGGATACTCTTTCCTGCTTTGTGAAAGATTATTCGGCCATACCTTTGTGGGTCCAGTGCTGGGCTCTTTATTCTATTCCATTGGTCTATGTGTCTCTTGTTGTGCCAATACCATATTGTCATGATGATGACAGCTTTGTTGTAGAGGCTAAAGTCTGGGATTGTGATGCCTCCCATTTTGGTTTTCTTCTTCAATATTACTTTGGCTATTCAGAGTGTTTTGTGGTTCCATATGAATTTTAGGATTGTTTGTTCTAGCTTTGAGAAGAATGCTGGTGCAATTTTGATGGGGACTGCATTGAATGTGTACATTGCTTTGGATAATAATGACATTTTCACAATGTTTATTCTTCCAATCCATGAGCATGGAAATGTTTTTCCATTTCTATGTGTCTTCTTCAATTTTTTTTCATAAGTTTTCTATAGTTTTCATCATACAGGTCTTTTACTTCTTGGTTAGCTTTATTCTTAGGTGTTTCATGGTTTTTCATGCAATGATGAATGGAATCAGTTTCTTGATTTCTCTTTCTGTTGCTTCATTATTGGTGTATAAAAATGCAATTGATTTCTGTATGTTGATTTTGTACCCTGTGACTTTGCTGAATTCATGGATCAGTTCTAGTAGGCTTCTGGTGAAGCCGATCGAGTTTTCCATGTAGAGTATCATGTCATCTGCAAAAAGTGAAAGTTTGACTTCATCTTTGCCAATTCTGATGCCTTTTATTTCCTTCTGTTGACTGATTTCTGATGCTAGGACTTCCAGCACTATGTTAAACAACAGTGGTGAGAGTGGACACCCCTGTCCTGTTCCTGATCTCAGGGGGAAAGCTCTCAGTTTTTCCCCATTGAGGATGATCTTAGCTGTGGGCTTTTCATAAATTGCTTTTATAATATTTAAGTAAGTTCCTTCTATTCTGACTTTCTCAAGGGTTTTTATTAAGAAAGAATGCTGTATTTTGTCAAATCCTTTTTCTGCATGTATCGACCAGATCATCTGGTTTTTATCTTTTCTTTTGTTAACGTGATGTATCACATTGATGGATTTGCAAATATTGAACCAGCCCTGTAACCCAGGAATGAATCCCACTTGATCATGGTGGATGATTCTTTTTATATGCTGTTGAATTCAATTTGCTAGTATTTTGTTGAGTATTTTTGTATCCGTATTCATTAAGAATGTTGGCCTGTAGTTCTCTTTTTTTGTTAGGTCTCTGCCTGGTTTAGTTGGGTCTCTGTCTGGCTTCATAGAATAAGTTTGGAAGTTTTCCTTCTGTTTCTATTTTTTGGAATAGCTTGAGAAGAGTGGGTATTAGCTCTGCTTTAAATGTCTGGTAGAATTCCCCGGGGAAGCCATCTGGCCCTGGGCTCTTATTCATTGGGAGATTTTTGATAACAGATTCGAATTTTTCACTGGTTATGGGTCTGTTCATATTTTCTATCTTTCCATTTGAATTTTGGTAGTGTATGTGTGTTTAGGAATTTGTCCATTTCTTCTAGATTGTCCAGTTTGTTGGCATATAATTTTTCATAGTAATCTCTGATGATTGCTTGTATTTCTAAGGGATTGGTTGTAATAGATCCATTTTCATTCATGGTTTTGTCTATTTGGGTGTTCTCTCTTTTATTTCTGAGGAGCCTGGCTAGAGGTTTATCAATTCCAAAAAACCAACTCTTGGTTTCATTGATCTGCTCAACTATTTTTTTAGATTCTATATTGTTTATTTCTGCCCTGATATTTATTAATTCTCTTCTTCTGCTGGGTTTGGGGTCTCCTCTTCTAGTTCCTTTATGTGCTCTGTTAGATTTTGAATTCGCACTTTTCCTAGTTTGTTTAAATAGGCCTGAATTGCAATATACTTTTCTCTTAAGACTGCCTTTGCTGTGTCTCAGAGTTTGGATTATTGTATTTTCATTTTCATTTGTTTCCATATATTTTTAAATTTCTTCTCTAATTGCCTGATTGGCCCAATAATTCTTTTTTTTTAATAGTTTATTGTCAAATTGGTTGCCGTACAGCAATAATTCTTTAATAGGGTGGTTTTTAACCTCCACATATTTGGAGGTTTTCCAGACTTTTTCCTGTGATTGATTTCAAGTTTCATAGCATTGTGATCTGAAAGTGTGCATGGTATAATCTCAATTCACTTATATTTATGGAGGGCTGTTTTATGCTCCAGTATGTGATCTATCTTGGAGAATGTGCCATGTGGACTGGAGAAGGAGGTGAATTTCCTAGCTTCAGGATGCAGAATTCTAACTATATTTATCAATTCCATCTGTTCCAATGTGTCGTTCAGGTCCATTGTTTCCTGAGTGATTTTCCACTGCTGTAAATGGAGTATTAAAGTCCCCTGCAATTAGCATATTCTAATCAATAAGATTATTTCTGTTTGTTATTGTTTTATGTATTTGGGTGCTCCCGAATTTGGTGCATAGATGTTTATAATTATTAGCTCTTCCTGGTGGATAGACCCTGTAATTACTGTATAATGTCCTTTTTCATCTTTTGTTACTGCCTTTACTTTAAAGTCCAGTTTGTCTGATATAAGTATGGCTACTCTGTCTTTCTTTTGACTACCAGTCGAATGATAGATATTTCTCCATCCCCTTACTTTCAATCTGAAGGTGTCTTCAGGTCTAAAATGAGTCTATTGTAGACAGCAAATAGATGGATTTTGTTTTATCCATTCTTCTACCGTATGTCTTTTGATTGGAGCATTTAGTCCATTTACA
The DNA here is from genome assembly GCF_006229205.1 of Suricata suricatta. Taxonomy (NCBI): domain Eukaryota; kingdom Metazoa; phylum Chordata; class Mammalia; order Carnivora; family Herpestidae; genus Suricata; species Suricata suricatta. Next base: position 56,608,310 of record NC_043705.1, on the reverse strand, counting down.
TTCATTGTTATTATTGAAAAATATGGGTTTAGAGTCATTGTGTACTCTGTAGCGTTCATGCTTATAGTGGTATCTCTGGTACCTTGTGTTCCTTGAAACCTTTCCTTCATAGACTCCCTCTTAGGATTGGTTGTAGGGCTGGTTTAGTGGTGATGAATTCTTTCAATTCTTGTTTATTTTGGAAAACTTTATCTCTCCTTCTATTCTGAATGACAGGCTTGCTGGATAAAGGATTTTTGGCTGCATATTTTTCCTGTTCATCATTTTGAAGACTTGCTTCCTTTCCTTTCTAGCCTTCCAAGTTTTATTAGATAGGTCTCTAACCACTCTGATAGGTTTCCCTTTGTATGTTAGGGCCCTTTTATCCCTAGCTGCTTTCAGGATTCTCTCTTTATCTTTATATTTTGCCAGTTTCACTATGATATGTTGTGCCAAAGGTCGATTCAAGTTACATCTTAAAGGGGTTCTCTGTGCCTCTTGGATTTCAATGTCTATTTCTTTCCCCTAATTCAGGAAGTTCTCAGCTATAATTTGATCAAGCACCTCTTCAGGACCTTTCTCCCTTTCTTCTTCTTCAGGAATTCCTATGATACAGATATTGTTCTGTTTGATTGTATCACTCAGGTCTCGAATTCTCCTTTCATGCTCCTGTATCAATTTATCTCTCTTTTTCTCAGCTTCCTCTTTTGCTATAACTGTGTCTTCTAATTCTCCTATTCTCCTCTCTGCCTCTTCAATCTGTGCAGTGGCCACGTCCACTTTATTATGCACCTCATTTATAGCCTTTTTAAACTCGTCACAGCTATTTTGAAGGTCCCTAGTTTTTGTATCAATAGCTTCTCTGATGCTTTTTTCAAGTCCAGCGATTAATTTTGTGACAGTTGTTCTAAATTCTTGTTCAGTTATGTTGCTTATATCTGTTTTCAGCAGTTCTGTGGCTGACTTCTTCCTGGAATTTCTTTACAGGAGAGTTCTTACACTTTGTCATTTTGGCTAGTTTTCTGTCTCTTGTCAGTTTTAAAAGCTTGTTATGCACTCTACAACTGTGAGTATTGCTATACTAAAGGAGACTCATTGACTATCTAGGGCCTGTCTGTTCAGGAAGTGTTGGTTTCTCTTGTTGTGCCTTTGATTATTTTATTTTCCTACTCAATGATATTTGGGACCCTCCACCATGTGTACTTTGGCTTGTTTCTTGAGGTAGCCCTGAAAAGGAAAACAGACAGAGAAACACATAGGAAACAAAAGCATGCATCCACACAAACCAAACAAACAAGCAAACCAAATGGGGAAAGAAAGAAAAGAAAAGAAAAGAAAAGGAAAAGAAAAAAAAGGCGGGGGGGGAGACAGAAACAAAAGACAATGAACAGTCTAAAAGCATATAACCAGCCAAGGGGAGAGTTAAGAATGAGATAAAGGAAAATATATCTGGATGGCAAAAAAAAAAAAAAAAAAAAAAAAAAAAAAGGGCAGCTCTCCAGTGAGGACGGGAGTGGTTTGGTGTAGGTAGGTCTCAGGGGCTGCTCTCTGAGGCCCTGCCTAGTGGTTGTAGGAAGAATGGCAGTGCCCCAAGCTCTGCTGGAACAAAGCATTGCAAACCGCTCTTTTGAGTCTGATCTCCCTATGCCTCATGCGAGCCAAGCTGTATTTTCCAAGCCCTGCCTCGTTTCCAAATCCTAGTCCATGCACTTTATTTTTTATTTTCCAAGCTACCACTGGAGATGAGATGTACTCCCGCTGGTGACTGGCTTCCTAGCCGGGATCTCGTAGAGGGAGGGGGCTGTTTCTCCTGGCACTGCCTGGAATCTGCACCACTGCCACCAAGCCCAAGGAAGAATACGCCTGCTGGATGGGATGGATTTCTCTCCCTACACCCAGCAGTTATATATGGGGTGACAATATCTCTTTCTGTCCCAGGCCACGTTTTTTAATCTCTTCTCTAGAGACAGTTCTATGGGCATTTTCAATGTCTCTTTCTCTTTCCCTTGTCTCTCCACATGCTCAAAGCGCTCTCCCTGTGTTGGGCTGGGGCTCCCACCCCTCCGCACCCTGGGGCTGGCCTTTTTTAAATTTCCCCAGTTCTCATTCACTCACTCAGGCATCTTTGAGGTTGTCTACTTTCTAGAGTCTGTGTTTTTTCCTCCCACTCTTGTGGATCAGAGTATTGTCACTTCAGTCCTTCTCAGTTTGATAGATGCGGTCAGGTGAAGGTTATAGAGCTCCTTGCTTCTCCACCATCTTGTCTCTCCTTCACATAACATTTGAAACCAGGAATAACTAATCTATAGTTAATGTCAGATACAGCTTACTTAAGGAAGTGAGAGTAACAGGGAGTCACTTACTATAATGTTCTTTTCCTTGGTATAAATATATTACATGTCCACACTTATATTAGCTTTGAAAAAAATTCATCATGCTATAAACTTGTTATACACTTTTCTGAATGTGTTACACTTCAAAAGACAGCTAAAATTTTAATGATTTCCAAGGATAGAGGTTTATTTAACTCAAGGAACAAAAATTTAAAGGTAAGCAGTAGTGAACCAGAATGGTTTCTCACCAATGGCGCTGAGAAAGAATCCAAGCTTCTATCTTTATACTCCTCCATGCTCAGCATCAGAATTTTTTCCTCAAGGTTGCAAGTTGCTTGTGACACTTCTAGGCATTTTACCTGCATTAGGGAAAGGAAGAAAGGTCCAAAGCCAAAGAACATATCAAACTAGAGTATGTCTGCAGAATTGCGGATACGTTTTTTTTTTAACTCTTCATGATTTTTTAGCTTCCAAAATTTCCACAATAATATGTATTAATGTTATTTTCAATAGAAAGCTTGGCTAAGTCGATGGAAATAAAGTAAAATCATGTTCTGATTTTGACTTGAAGACCTCAAAAAGTCATTCACAGGGTTTCCTATTGGGTTGAATGATTGCAGAATCCCTTCTATGTCCGTAAGGGCAGAAAAGTAGCCTTGCACTTATTCCTGAGAGGGTGCCAAATAATGTATTGCTCCTTGATTGTCATTATGCAGTGCATACAAAGACCTTGTGTGGGGGCCCCTAAATGCCATTCTTTGGAAGCAGAGGTGTTTCTGACCTGAAATGACTTGGGGGAAATGGCAGCATCCCACACAGCCGGGGATTGGTGTGTAGGTGTCTGCCGCTGCTGTTCAACACTCAGATGCATATTTTATCCATTTTCTGGAGCTCTGCAGGGTAGAACTTAGCTCAGAATAATTAAGGAGAAATGCAAATCAAGAAATAAGCTGGGTTATAGTTTAATTCACTGAAAGAAGACAAAAGTAAAAAGCAGGATAAATTATAATTTCAACAGTGTTGATTTCTTGAAAGATACAATTGGTCACCATTTTTTCCTAAGAAAACCACCTTTGAAATGGCTTGTGCTTTAGATGAGTCTAGCTTATTCGCCCTCTCTGAATGATAATCCTTGACCTAGAGGCTTTAATCCTTCACTCACCTTCAGTCATTCCTACCTGAGACAACTTACTTTACCAACAAACCCCATGGGAGCTTCTGCTCGAAGGATGCAAACATTTTTCTCCCTCTGCCTTATAATCCAAGAACCATTTGGATATAGTCCTCAAATTTTCCAATGAGGAGACGTGGAAGTTGATATGTGGCGGTTCTGAATTATGGGAAGGGAAATTGTTAAGGAACCAAAAACATATCATTTTCAGACTTTATTTTCAAAAATATTTATTTGCTGCCCACTTTGTATGAGTTTAAGGTAAAACCTGGGGTATTCAGAGAAAATATGTCCAGCTATAACAGCCCTCTACAACCACCCCTTCTTCCCACATAACTATACTAATCTATGAATCCCTCTATGACATCAGTCTATTTCTCACCTCCTCATTTTTACTCTATATTAGGAACTCTCTCCTCTTCCCTCCTCCTGCCCCAGAACCTAATCTCCTCAGTTTGGCCAACTTTTACTCAACCATCAGGTTTTAGTTTCCATATTTCTTCTAAGAAAGCCCTCCTAAGTCCTTCCAAGTTCCTCTACCTAAAATGTCATTAAGAATTTCCTTCTACTAAGTAAACATAAAAGGGCACAAGGAGACAAAAATAGCACACAGTTTATGACTCTGTCCCAAGAGTTTTGCTTATTCAACACACTAGTGACATAAAGCTAACATTTCTTAGTATTTGATTAGAGTAAATGGATAGATATGACCTCTCCCTACTCTGTGATCCCATAATTCTTCTGGCCTATATTCTGGTTACCAATATCTGTGTTCCTGGCATGGTCTTCTTGAATGTAGGGATTGAGTCTTACTCATCTCGGTTCCCAAAAGGAATCAACATGGTTTCCTGACATGGCAGAGGTTAAAAAATACATCTAAATTGAATATACTCAAGTGTAATTACATTGAATTGACTAAATTAAACTAGGCACCAAGATTACTCCATGAAGGAGTTTCTATTCAGTCTTCCCAGCTGGGTTTATAAAAGGTGATAAGAGTTAGTAGTAAATATGAAAATAATGCATACTTTCTCATGACAGATCCATGGAAAACTCTATGCCAAATAGTGAAGTTGGTGTCTTTAAAACCAAAGCATTTTTACAGAAATGAAAACGTGGAAGTCAGTGAAAATCTATCAATCACAAACTACTTTAAGATTCACTTTTCCAGGGGCACCTGGGTGGCACAGTCAGTTGAGCATCCAACTTTTAATTTGGGCTCAGGTTGTGATCTCATGAGAGGTCACGAGATCTCTCTCTCAGGCTCTGGGCTCAGCTCTCTTTCTCTCTCGCTCTCTTTCTGCCCCTTCCCTGCTCACTTGCTCTCTAAAAATAAAAAATAAAAAGATTTATCTTTCTGATGGACTACAATTGAGCATTAAAATATTGATGTGAATCTATTGATGTCAGAAGATAGAGCTTTAAGTGACAAAAGCAGGTTATGTAACAGTGATTTTAGCTACATTTAAAAAATGTGTGTGTGGGGTACTTGGATGGCTCAGTAGATTAAGCATCTGAATTCAGTTCAGGTCATGATCTCTCCATTCATGAGTTTGAGCCTCACATTGGGCTCTGTGCAGACAGCAAGAGCCTGGAGTCTGCTTCTGATTCTGAGTCTCCTTCTCTTTCTACCTCTCCCTTGTTTGCTCTTTGTCTTTCTCTCTCTCTCTCTCTCTCTCTCTCTCTCTCTAAAAATAAATAAGTAAATCTTTAAAAAAGTGTTTTTTAAATGTGTGTGTGCCTGTATGTGTGTGTCCAAAGAAAAAGAGAAGAGCCTACCAGGTTACATGCCAAATGTTAAATTACTTCTGAGTGGTGACATTAAGGATAATTTATCTTTTGTTCTAAATACTTTTCCTGAGTGTTTGCAATGAGTAAAAACAGGAAAATACTAAACTTCCACTGGAGACACAGTGGTCATGTATAGAATAACTACATTCCAAGTTGTGTGTGGAACCAGGTGCTATTCTGCGAGGCACACTTAGTTCTTTCAGCATAAGAGTCCCTGTGGTACAGCCCAATTAGTAACAAAGTTTTTGCTATCATTATATGCCAGGCATTCTAAGAACTTTACATACATTCTTTCATTTACCTGTCACAACCACCCTTCCCTGCTTTATTTTTCTGTATAGCACTGATCACTTTCTGAAACAAAACAGTATACTTATTTATCTCTTTTATTGTGTGTCATTCCTCTTACTTGAATGCAAACTTCCAGAGGGCAGTGATGTTTGATCATCGCTGGATTCCTGGTACCTAGAGCAGTGCCTGGAACCTTAGTTCTCGAATGAGTGTATGAGCAACCTTATGGCATAATAACTGGTACTATTCCTGTCTTACAATGAGGACTCTGTAAGAGGTGGAACAGTTTGCCCGACTTGCTATGAAGGTACAGAGCCCCATCTCCATGATTCCCGGATGTGTGTTTTGATTTGGGCTTTCTCATCAGTGACAACAAATCCTTGAATGAATGTCCTCCTCCCACATACAATCAATCCATGAGAGAGATAGTGAGATGCCATAGAAGAGTTTGCAGGTGTGGTTTTCTTCTATTAAATTACTAAGATCTTTATGTAATAGATAATCTATCATCTGAAACAGTCATCATTACAGACACAATATTTTTCAATCAAAAGGAAGAGGAATGGGGCCTAAGAATCAAATCAAGTATTTACTAAATGAAGAAAAAAATCTATAGCCTGGGAAATGGTCTTAAGGCAACGTTTTTTCCTAACGGTAATGTAAGCGGCTGGACTGAAAACCTCTAAAAAACAGGATTTTTCAGGGAAGCTGAATGCTAATGCAGGGAGAAAGTACTTAGAGCAGCAAACCCAAATATTTGGGCCCATGGCTGGCCATGGCAGCTTCATAATGCTGGTCATTAAGATCATTCACATAATTTGCCTTGATCACCGAACAATCTTTTGACTGGCATTGGACTTCCCTGGGTGAAAATATGTTAATTCTCTTCAGGGGCCTAGAGAGAGAAATCCTCTGACCAGAAGAGATGTGTTCATCAGTCCTTTTGATCATTTAATTTCTCACTATAAATTAAGCCATTGGTGTTCTAAATTACTAGTAAGTCTTTTTTGTGGGCTTGATTAATGTGAGTGAGTCCCTGTGAACCTAACAACCCTTGGGATCTCTGACAAATCCAGTTCCTAGATCGTCAATGGGAAAGTAAATCCTGAATGTAAAGACACTTCTACCCCCCCACACACACACCTGCTAACACACATACATATACACACAATCACACATATGAAATATTTACGACATGCAGACGCACACACTTACACACACACATATATACACACCTATGAGGCCCTGTTTGGCTGGCAGCCTGCCTAGATGACATCATTACTTCATCTTCCTTATAACTGAAAATCATGCAGTTGAAAAGATATGGAACATTTCCTTCAAATGTGCTTGTATTTCTCCATCTTTGGTGGTTGCCAACTTTTCATTAAGGGCAAGTAGACTCTGTTCAGCACAATGTCAACCCAGCTATGATAGCAGTTCCGCCCCCCCCCCCCCCCCCCCCCCCCCCCCCCCCCCCCCCCCCCCCCCCCCCCCCCCCGCGACACACAGTTCTGTGCTAGGTGGTCCTAATGACAACCAGTCAGCAGGGGCTGCTCCACTGAAGCAAGAAGTGATCAGGGCCTTAGGATTCCTGGGCAGAGCTGGGGAGGAGACAAAAGACGTCTTTTCTTCTTTCCTACCTAAACCAAGTGCTTTCTCGGCAGGAGCTGAGAGTTGGCAAAGGCCAACTCAGGGGGCCTTCATAAAATCTTCTGTTTAATGTTGAAAAACATAATACCCAAGCACATGAAAAGACAATTCTTTGAGATTGCCATTGTGCCTACACTCCATACCTGTTACTTTTTGAAAACTCATCCAGAATAAAATCAAAAGTCCTTATTTGGCTGTTAACGCCCTTATAGACTGGTCCTCGGCTCCTCTCTGACTGTATTCATAGCATTCTCTCCCCTTTGTTAGTCCACTCAAGCCTTAAAGGCCTCACTAGTCCTCCAACACCCCTGCCCCAGGACCTCTACACTTGCTGTTCCTTTGTGTGGAATATTCTTTGCCTGAAGCTATCCATGTGGCTCGCCCCCCACCCCAATTCCTTTAGGTCTTTACTAAAATATCATCTTATCAGAAATATTTCCATCATACCTAAAATATATAGCAGCCTCTACCTCCTATTACTCTTTATTCTCTTACTCTTATTTTTTTCCTTATTCCCCATTGACATGCTATATCTATTTATTGTCTGTTTCCCTCCACAAGAATATAAGCTCCTTAAAAGCAGGGATTTTGTCTGATCTGATAATTGCCAGTTCCTTAGGGCCCAGAAGAGTGTCCATTCCATTATAAATACTCAATAAACATGTATTGAATGAATTAATGAATAAACTGTGCTTCTCCTTCCCCATTTTCCTTTGTCCTAATTACCCACTGCCTCTGAAGTTATCAAATTCGCAAATAATATACTGACTCTAGAAGGGTGTCATTCTTCCTGAAGTGTGTAGCATGCAGTAAAGTCCTCCACGGTGCCAGGAAGTCTGCCCCAAAGTCTGGGAGCTCCAGTTAGGTTGAGAAAGAACTTTCAAGCATTACCTAGTTCTACAGAAATCTATTAAAAGGAAGACACTAAGGGAATTCTAAAACCATTTGAAGGAGTAATGGCCAAATTCATTTTTTAGGAAATGAGTGTTCTTTGGTTTAGAGAATTGATTTAGTGTCCCTTTTAGTTCTACAAAGAGAGGCCTAGAATCTGGGCAGAATGGAAGAGGCTGAGATAGTAGGGCAAAATTTTGCTCTCATTCTATTATATAAAATGTCTATACTGGTAAGAGAGGCTTTTGTATTTTGACATTTTCAGTTTTGCAAGCTGATCAGGAAAAAAAAAATTAGAGCAGAAGCTAGAAACTTCAAGAATAAAGTAGAATGGAGAGGTTAGTCTGTTGAATGTGGCTGGAAGACCAAGCTGGAGAAGAGATCAGAAGGGGCTTCTAGCACTCACTGTTGGATGCCTCACATTCAACTTTCCTTTGTTTCATGATCTATGAAGAAATTTCCCTCACTAAACCCAACTCTTGAGCAAAAGCTGTGTTAACCACTACCAGGGTCAGTCTTGTGTTAGCACAGCTTTAAGGAATCAGTGGAGCACCGTGTAATGTTTTGGGATGACCAAACAAGATGAAGGAAGGATGAAGAAGTAGTGATAAGGTGGCTAGAGGTCTTGGAGAAGAACTCAGAAGCAGGTCAGAAATGTCAACCAGGAGAATGCAGTCCTCTACAGAGATTCTTGGAAACTTGAGATAGGAAACAGAATTTCCATATACCAGTATTGGATAGTAAAGTAAAAGGTACTCTGAAAGAACAGAGGATTTAAGGACTTTTTGGTTATCCTGCATCCCAGAATTCAGACTTGAATCTCAGTGGTTATCTACTTTTCAAACTTTACTTACCTATGGAAATCTTTTCATCAAATGAATTATTATATGGAACCCAATGTATAAAACAGATTAAAATCGAGCTGCTGTGATGAAATAGGACAAGGGTCAGAATTTATGCCCATTTGGTTTTCCTGTTGGATCCCACAGTGGCCATCAGGCAACTCTGTGGAATCCCAGCACCTCAGGAACACAGTTTCAAAACCATGAACCTAGGACCCAGATCTTTAATATTCCGGACAATGGATCAGTCAGCCTGACTCTGTGTGCTGACTACTGCTAAGCAGCATGTCCCAGAGCCAATCAACACTGATGGACGTTCTTCCTTCTCTTGTACCAAATTCATCAACCCTGAGACTCCTCACCAGTCCTAGTACAAAAATCAAAGTAAGCTTTATTCCTCTTACAGATAACTCTTCAAACCTTTAAACTCTACAAACTCTTTAAAACCTCTTACCTCCTTCCCTAATTACCTTTGCTCCAAGTTAGACATTTAATCCTCCATCTATTCTCAAGCTATAGTTCATATACTGTTTGGGGATCTGAAATTATGGATACCAATTGGAAAAAACAAACTCGGCATAGAAAGGGAATTCATTTGTAATCAAAACAGAGGCACCAAGAGGGACATAACCACAAACACTTTGAGGATAGTAAGGGAAAGGGAGAGGTGTTGATCTCCTCCTCAGAAAGCAGCCCAGAAAATGTGTTCCCTCCTGCACTGTGAAGAGGACTAGAACTCAGCCTCAGTGTCATTTGACTCAGGGATGTGCCTTGGCAGTCACCATATTTAAGACATGAGGGGATGCACTCAGCTCTTACTATTATTACTCTTCAAACACTCCTCAGCAGTTGAGCTCAGGAACACAGGACAGTAAGTGCCCAGTATGAGCTTATTTTTGCAAGTCTTAATTGATCACATGCATATCCACAGAGCTACTGACCCTTGGACGTGGTCATGGAATCTATTAGTTAAAAATACATGGAGCATCTGCGTGGCTCAGTCGGTTAAGCATTCGGCTCAAGTCATGATCTCACAATTCGTGAGTTCAACCTCTGCATCAGGCTCTGTGCTGACGGCTCAGAGCCTGGAGCCTGCTTCAGATTCTGTGTGTGTCTCTCTCTCTGCCCCTCCCCAGCTTGCATGTGTGTGCTCTCTCTCTCTCTCTCTCAAAAATAAACAACAATTTTTTAAAAAAGTGACATTCTGTAGCCATGGATCCACCAGGTGTTTTGCTGGAGGATGATAGTCTGCCAGTATCATTTAGTAATAATCAGCAGACTGATGATTTGCATTGGTTTTGGTGGAGACTGCAGGAGGCAGGGAAGTGAACTTCAACACTTAGGGCTAGTTGTATAGCTAGAAAGTGCCTCTGTGACCAGTTCACTCGCCCAACACCACCAGACACAAAACTTGGGCTTCCTGGTATCACAATGCCTCACATGCACACTGGTGGTGGTCTGAGGCCTGGAGATGATGTGCAGAATGTGCAACCCAACGGTGGGAGCACAAACAAGGCTGCACTGAAATACCAAAACCCCTTGAAGGCCTGATATTCCTCTGTGCAGCTGTACTATACCCTTTGCCTGCGATGAATCTCTTCAGTGAATATGGACTGCTTGGGTCCCGAGTTCCTTCAGCAGTTGAACATTTGAGATCATTGGTGGGTAATTAGCACAGTAAAGATGAGAAGTGACTTCCAACAGAGGCCACTTGGGGGGGCGTGAAGGATGCTTCTGACAGGAAAGTGTTAGGGTTTGGTGCCTAAAGCACACAATTTTGTAAGTGGATGTGATGAAGTAAGATACTTCAGCTCTGTTCCATGTTATGGAAGCACCCCAGAAAAACAGCAGGAACGCATTTTGATTTGCTTCAGTAGAAAACTCCTTCCACCTTTGACCAAGAACGTACCTGTCCAGGATTGTCCAGGTGTGTATGCAAACAGAGAAGGACCCTAGTGTTAGTCCTCATTTCCTCTTCTTTTCCCTGCAAACGCCTTTATTTTGGCCCTATACCTCTGAGAGGAAGCACAGTGGTTCTTCTTCATAAACAAAATGTTACAGATTCTTTGGAATCCTAATTAAAGTCATTGGTACTGAAGAAGGAATCGAAAGTAAACCCAAGACAGCATCAACAACAAAACTGACATTAGGGAAGGAAGTCAGTTCAGGAGGGAAGAAAATATCTATGTCCGAATGTCTGCCTGCGTATGTACAGGTGTATGGAGGAGAGTGTGTATGTACATACACACACATGTAATTTTAACAAATCATATACATATATAGAAAAAATGATCTCTGATATAAAATGAAACACCATTTTATTCTCCTGGCTCAGAATTTGAGCTGTATCTAAATCCGCACTCTGCCACCTGCCGGTTGTGAGTGTGAACTAATTATTTAACTGCTCTGAGACTGGTTTCCTCATCTATGAAATGGCAATGATTTTTACTCTGCAAGGTCCTGATGAAGATTAGAAAAGATAATGTATGAGCTATACATGTTATTAAACTAATAAGTACCACTGACATATTTGTAGAGGAGCGATTTTGACAAAATTTGCTGACTTCCTTTCTTTGCTCTGAGGATTTGTGTTATGTGAGTAGGAAGGACAAGAAGAAGGAAAAATGGACTCAAAAGGGCCAGGAAAGAATTGCTTTAAGATGTAAGGAAAAAGCATTAACTTCACTTTGCTTGTCTCCACTGGAATAATTCCGTAGAAACCCACCCACTAGAAATCTATCAGTCAAGAGACAGAGGCAGCTGAAATATGGATCTCTTGACCTCATAGTCCTGTCACCACACACTTACCTAGGAGTCAGATGTGAGAGGACGACTCACGGGATGTGATGGAGGGTGGCCTTAAAGAGCATCTCCAGAGTCCCTTGTCTGGATGCTTTATAAACTATAAAATGCTGTGACATTTCACATGCCTATTTAATCTGATGCTTACAATTATTCTGAGGGAAAGGCACATAACTAAAGAATGTGAGTTAAAACCTAGAAAGACCTGAATCAGCTTCAACCTTAGTTCTTCCCATTATTCTGCCTCTCCCCTTCATACCAGAACTGCCAGCTTGGTGGCAGATGCTGCTGGTGCCCTGTCTCATGTGCCCCAAATCACCCCCAGCTCACTTGAGTGCCGCAGCAGCTGCATTAGGCAGTTGTCCCCTTACAATTCTGCACGAGGTGACTTTCTTTCACATTCCTTTGTCTGGGAGCTTTCTAGGGATGACAGGAGTTTGCAAGGAACACAACCTGGAAAAGGAGGGGATGGGAACTTAATGCCCCCTGGGTCAACCCTCAACCAACAGGATTGGAGAGAGTGGTTAAATGCCAGCTTCTGGCATGTTCTGAGTGGTTTCCAGGGCGCGCCCAGCACAAGTAAGCCCCAGTTGCTCAGAGTGGCAATAACCCACTCATGAAACATGACCTTTATTGGCTCTTCCCCGTTCCTGTCTTATTTTCCCCCACTTCCTCCCATGTGCTTCTAGAATCCCTTCCTGTGTAAACAACCAGCACTAAATCTTTATTCCCAGGTCTACTTTTGGAAGAACCCAAGCTGAGACAAATTTTAAAATTCATGTGGTTGCTACTACTGTTCCTGTTTTTAATTACATGACATTCTCACCAAAAAAGTAATAATGCCCATGGGTTGCTGATGAGTCAGAACCTGACAGTAACACTTCTAAGCCTTGATGAAAGTGAAGAGAACATTCTCCACAAAGCAGTACATTCTTCCTCCTATTTCACTAAGCATCCATCTTGCTGGTAGCTGCTCTCATTTTAAAGCAGAGTTTTGATGGTTTTGGAGGGGTTCTACCAATGCAGTTACAGATCTGGTTTGGATTTTCTAGCTGTGAATCAAAAGAATTTAGAACAGATGTCAAAAGTAGGATATTATTTCCTAATTCAAGAAAAGAAAGAAATGAATTCATAATGTTAAAAACCTATAAATAAGATCAAAGTATTTACATTATTGAAAACAAGAGCAATCATCTCAAAATGCCTTCTAGATTTATCAACTTGGCACGCATACTTTAGGAAGATTTCAGTATAGTATCTAAAAATGACCAACCATTTCATTTTGGCAAAAAGAGATTCCCAGCTTCCTGTCGTTGACTGTAACTATGGGATAAAAGTGTTTAGATTTTAAAAGACGCATGTAAAATTCTTATGTGAAAGTTAGTCGTGACACAACCCACTGAAGCATGATGGTCATTTACTCGGCAGTCTGTTCCAGTCCAGAGATGCTGGGCTCCTAAGTTATATATAATTAGTTCATATAACATGTTTTGTTTTATAGACTCTAGCCATTTATTTAGCAAAATGGATATTTCTAATACCTAGCTCTTGTCTACATTTAAAATGTCAGGGAAAAGAGCCTCATGTTCTACAGTATATATTATTACAAAAGAGTTCATTATCAACTTCAAACAGTGAAAACACCTTCTCTAATGATTAGAATTCAACAGCCGTTAGTGGAGTCAGGTGACATTTTTCTTATGGAAAAAGCCCATATTTCTTGTCAGAGATGTAACACAGCCTTTCCTTTACTCAGACCTGTCCACTGAGGGTAAAACAGGTGGAAGACCACTTCTCTGTTCTGGTTCCAAAATCAGATATAAATCTTTTTAATTTAGGGAAGAAATCAAACATATATAAAGCAAAGGGTGGAGATCGTTTTTCCGTCATCTTTACTCACATGCTACTTAGAAAGTCAAGGTTTCTTTCGTGGCTTTGCTGTGCGCTGAGCATGCTGTGCACATAGCTATCATTAGTGCGAATGTATGGGAGATATTTTGAATATATAGCACCCAAGGGAAAGAACAATACACCCCCAAAATTCACATTGTTCCTCTTGCAAACTCTGAAAGCCAACAATCACTTGTGCCTTGCAGAATCTGGTGGCTCAATCCCCAGGTGCAAAGTACATTTTCCAGGTTTCTCCAGGGCAAAGGCAGGATGAACTCCCTCATTAAACCTGTGCCTGATGATGAAGAGCAACTGTCCACTTTCAGCATTAATGAAGAGAAGCCTCTGGTTGTTGTAGTCCAGCAGAATGCCCACCCTAGCAGGATGCTCAGTCACATGGACATCGCTCACAATGCCACTGTAGAAGAATGTATATCTGAAATGAAACAGAATGGGGAATTAAAAACTGGAAATCTTGAAAGACCATGGTGAAGAAGATCCCTTGGTGATAACCAATTCTTTAGTTATTAATTTCACTACACAATAATGAGTTGCAATAATGTTATCCCAATTCCTTTAACCAGATCCCTCTTAGCTGCTAAAATGCATAGCTCATCTCAATAGACAAACATTTTTAATAATTTTGCTCCTTCTACTTAGAAGGCGGTCCCAGAATAACCAGCATATGCCTTCCTTGTGATTTTTCTCAACATTCTAATTCTTTCCCAGCTGCCCACATGTTTTAACTACCGCATTCATGGTGTGTCATTCTTTTGAATAAAACTCCTTTGAGGCTGCCATGTATTTTTAAAAGTACTGCAGGCTTGCCTTCCATAAAATGTATTAATTTTACAGCTTAAAAATTTTTAAGTAACTTACATAAGGGCCTTTAGGAAGCTTAAGAAACGTTTTATTATTTTTGCCCAACTTCATCCTTTGTATGTGTCCCCCCTGCCCCAGACCAATTTTCCTTTTCGTCTTCTGAATGTTTTCTGCAGCCTTGCAGCCCAGGGGGGTGGCCTGTAATTTCTCTCTTCAACTCAAATGAATTCAATTCAACAAGTATCCATTGGGCATATCTGTGAGTCCAGCCCTTTACTAGGCCCTCTGGGGACTATGAAGGACCACAGAGTCCTGTCCTTGCCCTTGGGGAACCCAGACCCTCCTGACCAGGAGGAAAACACTGTTGATCCCTTAAAAGTGGGCTAGGAGTGAGGCTCTATCTCAGGGCAGAGGTTGGTAAAGTGTTTATAAACACATTTAACGACCTGTTTGGTTGTGAAAAGAAGGGTTCAAGAGTAGGCTAGGAAGGGGAAATTGCTCAACAGAAGAAACTGAATTGCTCTGTGCAAAAAGTAACCCAAGTCTGGTGTTTTCTCCTTGGAGACTTAGAAACAGAGGCTGGGGCCCTGAAAGTAGGAAAAGGGAAAAAATGAAATAGAAGAGAGGAGGGAAAGATCTGTGGGAATGGTCTGAGGAGAGGAAGCACAGTGGCACTGGTGTGGCAGAGAAAGCCAAGGACTCTTAAGGCCTATGACATCAGTCTTAAGGGCTCAGAAGCTTGAGTATAGGTATGTTTTGGGAATGGCAAGCTAGCAACTTCCCTGCAGAATAAAGATCATGTGATAAGGCAGAGGTTCACAGGGATAAGAAAGTAGGCAAGGCATACACGATGATAACGGGCCTTTTCAATGCCTTGCTAATGAGAGATCTGACAGAACAATGTGAACCTCTAGAGGCCCTAGAAGCCGCAGAGAAAACCAAGGTTACAGGTGGCAGTGACTGGGAGCAGCAGTGTAGGCTGGGGCTCTTCTAGAAGCCTTTGGGAGCAGATGGGCTCATATTCCTATGTCAGAATTGGACATAGGTGGGAAAGAGGGAGAGAGGGATCCAACCAGCAGGGACAGCAGAAGCAATGATGAGGTGGCAGAATAAGCCCATTGATCATAGAGAACATCACCATCTGTCCAACAGGTTCGGAGAGGACATGAGTGACTCTGAAGACATGACATGCATAAGTAAAGTCAGGGGCCAGGAACTAGACCTGCTCTGTCCATCACAATTGCCACTAACCACATGTGGCTGCTTAAATTAAAATTAAAATGATATAAAATTCAATGTCTACTTCTTCATCCTACCAGCCATATTTCAAGTGTTCAAAAGCCATCTGTGATACTACTTTTCTATCTTCATAGACTATCTGATTGCACATTGCACTGGTATAGAGGGTTCTGAATGCCCTAATGAGCCATTTCCCCCAAGTCCTGCTTAGAAGGCTCCTGGTGCTCACAGGCCCAGCCCCAGTCAGTCCCTGAGCCAGTCCCCACCGAAGAGGCCAAGGAGGGAGAGACATTCCTCAAAGCCTTGACTACACCAGTTCTGAAGGGCCTGGAATCTGCCCTGCCCTGCCCTGCTCTGCTTCCACCTCCATTTTTTATCTAGCACATCAGTTCATTCTCCAGCCTGCACTCTGGCCTGAAACCAAGCCTGTCTGCCTGGGGCCCTCTTCCCTGCCCAGCTTTTGCTTGCCCCTTGACGGGCTGTGGTGTCTGTTCAAACAAAGATCATCTGGAGGCTTGATTCTAGATACACGTGTGCCCCTGGAACTGCTGTCTCCGTGGGCCCACCCCTGTGAATCTCACTACCTGCCCAGACTGAGTCCAGCCCCTTTTGGTCATGGTGGTTACTCTCCTTGGGTCTCCTCATCCCCCTTCTTGGTCATATTATTCTTGGATTCCTATCTTGACTGTCATCCCACCTGAGTGCTGACACCACTGTAAATGTAGATTTCTGAGCAAAAAAGCAAGGGACGTGATGAAAATTATGTTCTGGAAATATTTGCCAGTTGGGACACACAGAATAGCGTGGCATGGGTGCAGACCTCCCCCTGGAAGGTACAGGCATGGTGGCTGTGGTGAAGGAGGTGAGGATGCTGTGAACTAGGGGACAGAAGCAGACAGGAAGAAGTCCCAGTGATTTTATGTCCTCAGACTTTCTCCATTTCTCCTTTCCACTTGTGACATCTTAGAGCAAGTAGTATCAAGAGGAATACAGTTTGGTTTAAAATTGTGAAGCCAGAAAAGTTAAACAGAGGGGGGCCTATTACAGTGGTTCTCACAGTGTTCTATTTGATACATGAAATGAAGGCACCTGAGGCCTGACCTCTCTGTGCTGTGACCACACCGGTGGGCATACTCTTCCTCCTGGAGCCCACAGAGCCTACCCTGGGCCTGAAAGAGCTGAAGACTAAGTTTGTTGAACCTGTTCACAAGATATCATTCTGTTTTCTAGAGTCTAGAAATTTGTTACTGGAGGCTAACCTATGGTTTTGGGGGTTAAAAAATTCAAGGTTCAGGGTGCCTGGGTGGCTTAGTTGGTAAAGTGTCTCACTGTTGATTTCAGCTAAGGTCATGATTTCACAGTTAGTTAAGTTCAAGCTCCATATCAGGCTCCCATGCTGACAGTGCAGAGCCTGCCTGAGATCTCTCTCTCTCCCCCTCTCTGTGCCCCTCCCTAGATCGTGTTCTGTCTCTTTCAAAATAAATAAACACACTTTTTTTTAAATGTTAAAAAATAAAAAAATAAAAAGATTCAAGTGCCTAAGGAAATTTTCATGAAATCAATATCTGGTTCCAGTTTGAAATCTACTCATTATAATTTCTGGGTTTGAGAGATTTTAAACTCTGGGCAGGGGCTAGGCCCTTAAGCATTGCACAGCAGTGAACATCAATTATCATAATTGCTCTGACTTGATGAAATGTGACTTTAAATAGCTCTTGGAGATAGGGTCCTTATGAACCACGTCAGAAAATCAAACTCTGTCAAGTAGGATACAGGGAGAAATGTGCAGCCAGAGATATGCAAAATCCCAATCTGTGGGCCTTTTTCTGGGAACTTGTGAGCACTAAAGGCTTCTTTTTTAAAGCATTACATTTGAATAATGCCTCACATTTTCCTGATACTTTACAATTTCCAGACTCTTCCCTGTACCTGACTTCATGTGATCTCACAACCCAAAAATGTAGCAGACCAGGGATCCCTGTCCCCGATAAGATAGATGAGATCTATTAGGTATGCTCAAAGGGTTCACTGACTTCCGGTGAGTAGCCAACAGGAGGCTAATCAAGGATGGGACTAGGACTAAAGTCAGGTTTCTAATAACGACCATCCTGTGAGCATATTCAGATCATTCCATGCTTACCTCATTTCTCTGAGACTAACACAGGTTATAGTGTTCACACATTAACCAACTAGACAAAACTACAATGAATACAATTAGCAAACTTTTCTGTAAAGGGCCACATAGTAAATATTTTAGGCTTTGGGGGTCATTTGGTTGCTGTTATGACTAGTCAGCTCTGCCACTGATGTGCAAAAGTAGCCACAGACAATATGCAAACCAATAAGCATGACTGTATTCCAATAACACTATTAATAAAATGTTACAAAAACAGGTAGTGGTCCTATTTGACCTATGGGCTATAGTTTGCCAATTCCTGATATGGACCAATGAGAGGGGTACTGGGGACTCACTTCTTTTCTCACTCCTGTTGACTCCTCTGTAAAAGGGAGCCTTTTAGTACTACCTTTGTCGCCTCTCCCACCCTAGGTGAGTTTAGAAGGAAAAATTGGCCATGCATGGCCTAGAGGTCCCTTCCTTTTCCCTATCTCTGGAGAATGAGCTTCCTAATGAAACATACTCCCTTCTTTGTCTCTCCAGGGACTAGTTCTGCTGTGCAGGGTGGGGAAGCTGGCATGATTAGGTACAAGACTATTAATAGGGTTCAACGTAAGAAACTTCCTTTCCCTCAGGTATGAACCACATTCACTAAAATTGGCTTCCTCAGTAATCAGACTAATAGTTTGGTCTTCATATATTTGACTCTTTTGTTTTCTTTCTTTGTCGGCTCAGACTTGGACAGGAAAGTAGGATACTATTTGTTAGGTGCCTCAGAGACCTCTGCCTACACATTAACTCATGACGCTTTGACCAGGAAGGGAAGGCAGGGCTCTAGCTTACCTCTGTGGCTCAGAGCAGTGCATGTACCATGAAGTCTCCCCTTGTCCCAGGGCACCAGCCTGCACAGCCGAGTGGGAGCATATGCCAAGTCTGTAAGCTGGGCAGTCTGTGACTGTGGTTTCCCAGTAATGCTGGCCACAGGCAGGCAGCTCCTCACCCAGCACTGATGGGATTCTGCAGACAAAGTGGATCAAGTTAAGCCTAGCGCAGACATCACCAACTTTTATCTCCTAAACATCCACATTCACAGAGTCACACACAGTTTAGGCAGGATTCTATCCTTGGAGACTGCCAGAATTTGACTAAAGATATGTGTTGTCCATTGTGCCCCCGACTTTGATCTGATTGCCACAGAATCGCACAAATTCTCAACATGCATTCAACGTATTTCTGTTGCCACATACAACATGTATGTATAGTATACTGCATCTCTTGAAGGAGCTAAGAACCAGGAAAGAATTAGAATAGTGGCAGGAAAAAAAAGGCATGGCACCATCTTCACTTTCAGGGAGAGTGAGGAAATACTAGGGAAGCAGGTGGGGAGGTCCAGGAGAATGTAACTTGCAAAGTTTGTTTCCAAAACTTGAAGAAAGGAAGAAAAAGAGGAGGAGGAGGTAGAGGAGGATGGCAAGACAGCTGGTGAGGCCAGAGAAGAGAGTAGAACTGATCAGGAGTGATGAGTGTGTTTTGTAGAAGCTGTGGTCAGCAGTCTTTGGGACTCTGGCCTCTTTAGATTGTAGTAGGGGTGCCTGAATTGAAAGGTCTCCTTTTGTCTCACCTTAGCTATTTTTGTAACAGACACCATGAAACACACTGCTGATGGGTGACCCTGTTTGCATGAAGTGCTCAATCCTGCTTTGAAATGACCGAGACAGCAAGGAAGCATTTTTAATTTAAGCAGTGTTAATATTCAGTCAGCACCCTCTCCTTTTTAACAGATGAGAAAATGATTAATGCAAAGGAATGTATTTCACTTTCTCGTGTCTTTACCCAACCTCCTTTCAAGGAGGTGGATACTGACAGGCCCTTGCTTTCACTGAGCAAAGCCTGGCTGCCTGATATTTATGAGCTAATTTTCAAGTTAATAATAAATAAAGGTCTATGAAATACATTACAGTTACCATCCAGTTACTATCTATGAAGTCTTACCAACTTTCAGTCTATCTCTTTTCTTTTTGAATTTTTGAAAAATCAAAAAAAGACAGAAAAGCCCAATCTATTTCTTAAATCTTTTTTTCCTCTGAATTCACTTGTTTGTATATTTCTTAGCACCTAGAATGTTCCAGCCCCTGTTCTAGATTTTGGGGATTCAAAGATGCAGAAGACAGGACCCTTCCTTGAGGATTATTCAACACGGAGTGGCTAAAAAACAATGCACCTGCGCTTAGACCTTTTCACAGGTAAGATCAAAGGGTCCTAGGGCCTGAGCTGGGCTATGCATGGATTTACAGCAAGGGGAGGGGAAAACCACGCAGGTCACTTCTGGCAGGCTCAGTGAGGGACTGAGGGCTTGCTGCCAGCCACACTGGGGCACATCAATGCCAACAGCCGCCACTGTCTCACATGTGTTACATTTTTCAAAAGCCTTTCACATACTTTCTCCCATTTGACCATTTTGCCCCTCACACTGACCATGAGATATTGGAGGTAAATTGCAGAGCAGTCTCCCCACAGGGCCCTTGGCTTCTGGCTCTTTAGTACTCCATTTTGTGGGAGCTCCTGGGTAGGGAGGGACCAGAAAGTCTGAAAACCTGAAAGTCCTACATGTGGCCAGCGCAGAAACTCAACAAAATGTCATTCTCCTCTCTTCAAAACCTGGTCTGCTACTGAAAATAACAGAAGAATTAGCCTAGACACTTTTTTCATTAAATTAGAGATGGTACCTGAAAACAGCCTATGATTTAAACAAAGCCATCTGTGCTTGTGTTTGCAACACAAATACTGACACTTGCTCCAACTTAGAAACTACTGTCACTTACCGTATGGGTGTGCTCGTGTTGCTATTCGTTACCATATTCCCAAGCATGTCCGTTAAACCAAGAACATGCGCAGGCAAGGCCACACCAGAGCGACACCCCTCAGAAGACTCTACTTACTCTGTTAGCCGTCTCCTCTCAGTGAAGCTGATCACTGTCCCATTTGAGGAAATCTGCAGGGCAGGATGAGCTGTTTCTCGCAACAGAAGAAATCGGGTTCCTATTGCAGTTACGAAAATAGGATTATAACATTACCACAATAGTAAGTGCTGTCCCTGGGCCAAGCCCCACATTTCAGACTGTAGTCTCCCTCTCCCCTGACATCAAAATGCCCTACTCAGTGTCTTCAGATCCACAGCTGAAAATCTCATCCAGGACAAGGCCTGTTGAGGGCTCGTGGCCGCCTGCCTGCACCTCCTGTACTAGAGCTCCCTCTGCTATGGGAAGTGCGCTCCTCAGGCAGGCGGCATCTGTGTCACCTGGAAACTAGCTAGAATCCCAGCCCTGTCCTGGAGCTCCTGAACGAGAATCTGCATTTTCACAGGCTCCTTCATGCACACATTAAAGTCTGAAGATGCACTGGTGTAAGCCAAGGGAGTGGTTCTAACAGTGGAAGATACAGGCACCACATTAGGACTGGAGCAGAAATATTTATGGGCAGGCAGCCTTCCTGTCTCTCCTGTAAACATTGGGCTGGCCCTGACCACATCACAAACAAGGCACGTGCACAAGTTTTTGCTGGTTAAGCAAATCACTTAATGTACCACCATCAATCTTCTGCCATCTTTGGGTCTAGGGTAAGATAAGAAAATGATCACCTTTCCATTTCTCACTTTTCACAATAATTGAGAACAGCCAAGCATTTTTATTAGCATCATTTGGCTATTTTCTCCAAAATGTCATTGAACAGCTTTATCACTTCCTTGAGTTATTCATTCATTTATTCAACAAACATTAATTGGCACGAACTATGTGCTAGGCACCAGAAATAAACAGAAGAATGAGACTGGAAGCTTGCTCATAGAGTTTACAGTGTAATAAAATAAGAATATCCCCATCCCACTGTCCCTAACATACACTCAAAACATGCCCACTAATTATAGCACATAGGGAGCCAAACAAGAATCATCTGGGGGGATTAAAAACACATGTCAGGGGCGCCTGGGTGGCTCAGTCGGTTAAGCCGCAGACTTCAGCTCAGGTCAGATCTCACATTCGTGGGTTTGAGCCCCATGTCAGGCTCTGTGCTGACAGCTAGCTCAGAACCTGGAGCCTGCTTCCGGTTCTGTGTCTCCTCTCTCTGACCCTCCCCGTCTCATGCTCTGTCTCTCTCTGTATCAAAAATAAATAAAACATTAAAAAAAAAAAAGCACATGTCAGAGCCCGTCTCCACCTCCAGATTAGATCAGAGTCTCCATGAGTGGAGCCCCAACACCAGTATTTTTTAACTACCCTGACTGATGGCTAATGGGTAGTCAAGGTTGAGAACCTCTTAAACCAGAAATCTAAAAGAAACTTCTTGGTCTTTGACCAACACTGGGTCTTCAGGCCAAAAACCTAGCATGGCCAAGAGGTTGGGGCTTCTAGAGTGTCTTCTCTAGGGTTAGAAGGAAAGAAATGGAAATGCTTGGAAACAGTTCTCTGTGTATGAAAGAGAAAGTACCTCTGGTGGAAATTAGGGCAGCTTCACTCTGTTCACTCGCCCCAAATGCATTGATGGCTCTCACGTAGAAAAAGTAATTGTCATTGGGTTGGAGGTTAACTTTCAGCTGGAGTCCTTTAATTCCAGAGAAGGATCTAAACACAAAAGAAAAATAATTTTAAATGTCAGGTCACACACAAACCAACTCAATATATTTCAATCCTGAAGTGAATGAACATTGTTTATTAACAACAAATAACTTATCTTTCCCTTTTGGTGATCACCAAGTTAGTAAACCAGATTCTCCAAAATGTTTATGGTCCACTAAGATTATTTTATCAAATCACTTCTACCTTTGTCAACTTTTGTCCAATATATGCCTTCCACAATGCTCTTTGAATTGAACCCAACTTTTTAAAAAAATCAGAAAACAGACTAATTTTGTGGTTAATGAATCTCTAAGAATATAGTATTTTCTATCAATTTCTGCCTAAGAGGGCACTTCTGGATTAAGATGATGTTAAACCAATCTATATACCAAGGATCCTAATCATCTAGTTAGCAGATCCAGAATAGTGGAAATCAAGGTGAGTGACGATTCTGTACATGGTCATCACCCAAAAGCCAGTCAAGTTATAGAAACAGAAGATCCCTAAAGAATACAATATCTTTTAAAAATATTTTTTAAGTTTATTTATTTTGAGAGAGAGAGAGAGAGAGAGCAAGCAGGGAGGGGCAGAGAGAGAGAAAGAGAATCCCGAGCAGGCTCCTCACTGTCAGCTCAGACCCTGATGCCAGGCTTGATCTCATGACTCTGGAATCATGACCAGAGCTGATATCAAGAGTCAGACACTTAACTGAGTGATCCACCTAGGTGCCCCTAGAAGACAATATCTTGTAAAGCAAGCTTAGTCCCAGCACGAATAGCGAGTTCTAACTGCCAAATAAAATCTCCAAAGTCGCTGTTTCTAAATCTCCCATGTACCGTAAGATAAAAGGCTGGTAGCAGTACCTAATCGGCAGTGGGCTTACAATAGCCCAACCATTTAACCACATATAGACTTGCTGCATTTGAACACAGAACTCTCAGAACTTGCTGGGAAACTGAAGTAGTTGTGACTCTTCTATATTCCCTTTGATCTGCTTGATCGCATGGCCTAGAGCATGTATACAAATAAATTGCACAAGTGCTCTTTTTTTCAGCCTCTATTTAGAGAGGCCTTGGGGAGAGTTACAAGTTAGGCTCCTTACTAAGGAAAAAATTCCTAATCTGAGTGCTAGTGCCAGGGCCCTGTTCCAGGAGATAGGCATTTGGATAATGGTCAGTGAAAACAGTACGGTACCTTTCCTGCTCATTCTCAGAATAGGGGTTTTTAATTTTTAATCTGTTTGCTTTTTTGTTTCTGTTTTTCTTTGTGTTTGTTATCAACAAGTGTATTACAAAAATGTTTGAATCAAAGATTCTTTTCAGGTCACTTCTACTTCTGTAGATTTATTTCACTTCTCAGTACCTGCCTTAGAGAAGACCATGGAGAATCAGAAAAAGGAAAAAACATCTTTGATTCAGAAAACAAACTAACTGATAAGTTTTTAAAAGCAGAAAATACGTACAAAGTAACAATGCACTCCCCCACCATGTCTAAAAGGGAAAAACTGCCCAGTATCTTCCTCAGAAAGAAGGGAGCAGTGGAGGAGAGCAGACCGGGTCTATTGGTGTATATGCTATTTAGGGCCCTGTCTGAAGAGGCTACTGGAAACTGCTCAAATGTTATTGGTCCTTATTTCAGAACCTACCACCTGACCCAGCCCTCTGCAAGCACTATCTTTAGATGCACAGAGGATCAATGAGCCACATGTTCACAGACAACTAATTATGCTTCAGTTAGTTAATGAAAACCCACATCCTATGATTGAGAATGTAATTCCCCACTAATACCTAGCATATTATTCTGGGGGGGATGCATTGCTTATCTTATTTGATGACTAAAGAGATGTATTAAATGTACATTAATTATAATAAGCAGTAAAATTATTGTCTCAGTAAGAATACTTGGCCTGTACTGATTTAGTTTCATTCATTCACTCATTAATTCACTCATTAAATAAATGTCTATCAATCACTTATGTGCCCAGACCCTGTTACCCTGAGGGGGATTTAGCAAGACTAGGTGAGGAAATTTCAGCTCCAGAGAAAGGATGAGACATACTGGCTTCATTTCATAACAATGAGGTTGTTAAATACAAAAAACACTGATTTGGGGGAAGTTTTTGCTTTTAAGTTTTATGAAGTTTGTTAGGGAAAGAATTCCATATACATAGTCAACTGCATCCTATGTCTTACCACTCATTTAAAGAATAAAGGTTTACATGGTATTGAGGTCAGAATATGGGATCAGATCCTGCTTTCAGTATGTGAACAGGTAATGCAGACTTGACAGATATGCACAATGCCCTCATTACATCTGTGAAATAAAAGCACTGGGCATGAGCATGAAAGTGATATGAAATGTCATAGAATTTTATTGGTGACAAATTGCCATATTATGCTCCAGCATCAAGAAAAAAGTAAAAATCTCACATACAAATGGTTTATCTCCATGTCTTTTTACTTGTCTGACCTCATCACTCAAATGTCATAAAAGTTCTTATATTAGCTTTCCTTGATTTGTAGCCAAATGAAAAGTTCTTTAAATGTTTATTTAGTTTTGAGAGAGAGACAGACACAGAGTGTGAGCGGGGAGGGGCAGAGAGAGGGAGACACAGAATCTGAAGCAGGCTCTAGGCTCTGAGCTGTCAGCACAGAGCCCGAAGTGGGGCTCAAACTCACAAACCACAAGATCATGACCTAAGCTGAAGTTGAACGCTTAACTGACTGAGCCACCCAGGTGCCCCAACAAATAAAAACTTTAAAAAATTTGGAATTTGAAATCCAAATTTTATGTCTGAATATTGATCCAAAGAATATGAAAACACTAACTTGAAAAAATATCTGCATCCCCATGTTCACTGCAACATTATTTATAATACCGAAGACACGGGAACAACCTAAATGTCCATCAATAGATTAAAGAAGATGTGAGATATATCCATAGCTAGACCTACAGATATATTTTGCAATGGAAAAATAGTTACAAAAATGAATGAAATCTTGCCATTTGTAACAACATGGATGGATGTAGAGGGAATAATGCTAAGTGAAATAAGTCAGACAAATACCATATGATTTCACTTACATGTGGAATCTCAAGAAAAATGAGCATACAGAACAGAAACAGACTCATAAATACAGAGAACCATCCGATGGTTGCCAGAGGGGAGACCAATGGGGGGATGGGTGAGATAGGAGAAGAGGATTAAAAGATACAGACTTCTACTTATAAAGTAAACATGACATGAGGATACAAGGTACAGTACTGGGAATATAGTTAATAGCATGTAATAACTTTGTGTGCTAACAAATGATTGCTAGACTTATTGAGATCACTTCATAAGGTAGAAAACATTAAATCACTATGTCATATGCCTGAACCTAATATAATATTGTATATCAACTACAAATCAATTTAAAAACTATGCATGGCAAAAAGTATTCAAGAGAAATTTTCAAGTCACGTTGTAGATGAATGCTAATGTTCTTTAAACACCAAAGAACTTCGACCAATAAGGAAAAAACTACAGTTAAACAGGAAAAAAAATGGGTAAAAGAAATGAATAGTTCACAGGAAAGAAAGTACATGGTTCCAAAACATACGAAATGATGTGCAACCTATTAATAGTAATGTGCACTGAAACTTATAATAAGATTCTTTTACCTATCAAGTTGTCAAAGATCAAAAGTTTTATCATACCCTGTGTAGACAAGGGTATGAAGAACCAAGCACTCTTTTTGTATGCTTCTAGCCTGTGTGTAACACCCACAGCATCTATGTAAACTGTTTGGTAATATCTATCAAAATCCAAAATGTACATATCTC
Organism: Suricata suricatta; assembly: GCF_006229205.1. Lineage (NCBI taxonomy): Eukaryota > Metazoa > Chordata > Mammalia > Carnivora > Herpestidae > Suricata > Suricata suricatta. The sequence goes on along the minus strand of NC_043705.1, from coordinate 56,582,058 downwards.
TATCCAGTCTTCCTATTTCTAAAGAATTTTTTTCAATGTTTATTTATTTTGATAGAGAGACACAGACTATGCACATATGCAGGGGAGGGACAGAGAGAGAGAGGGAAAGAGAGAGAATTCCAAGCAGGCTCTACACTGTCAGTGCAGAGACCCACGTGGGGTCCAATCTCATGAACAGTGAGATTATGACCTGAGTGAAATCAAGAGTTGGATGCTTAACCAACTGAGCCAAGCAGGTGCCCCAGTCATTCTATTTCTAGGAATTTACCTTACAGATATTCTGGTATATGTGTGAAATGATATATGATTAGGTTTTTTTTCTGCAGTATTGTTTGTGATAGCAAGAAAATGAAAACAACTTAAATACCTTTCAATCAGTCAAATAAATTAAATTGTATCCTGAAACCAAAATATAATGGAATTTTTTTTTAATTGAGTATGTTCCGAGAAAGAATGAAATCTGGCCATTTGAAGCAAAGTGGATGGACCTTGAGGGAGTCATGCTAAGCGAAATAAGTCAGGCGGAGAAGGACAGATACCCTATGTTTGCACTCATAGGTCTAACAGGAGAACAGGAGAAACCTAATGGAGGACCACGGGGGAGGGGAAGGGGGAAAGAGAGTTGGGGAGAGAGAGGGAAGCAAAACCTGAGAGACTATTGAATACTGAAAACACCCCCCCCCATTGAAGGGGGAGGGGGAGGGAGAAGGGAGGTGGTGGTAATGGAGGAGGGCACTTGTGGGGAAGAGGACTGGGTATTATATGGAAACCAATTTGACAATAAACTATTAATAAAAAAAATAAAAAATAAAATTGAGGCAGTTCCATATCCATTGATATAGGATACTCACGAAAAAACATTTTCAAATAAGAAAAGCAAGGTGGTAGAAATATCTTTATTATGCTACCATTGGTTGAAAAAATATAGAGATGTTTGTATATGCACAAACTATCTGAAAGGATAAATATGTGTCAGGTAAGAGTAATTGCCTCCAGGGAGAATTGAGTAGGTGACAAACAAGAAAGGAGACTTAATTTTCACTGTATACCTTTGTATCTTTTGAATTTTGTACCATTTGGGTATTATCCAAAATTAATTAAATAATTTACTTTTAGAGCTATATTAGAAGCTCAGGAGTTGGTTGAATGTATTTATGGAATGTGTGTTAATTTGCATTTTGTATAGTAGCTTCTCTAGGAATTTGATGATTCAACGATTTGTGTGGGATGGAAGGAAGGAGTGTACATGTGCTTCAGGTAGCCGGAGGGGCTGGTAACATTGCCCCCGTGACCAGTGACTGCCTCTGCATTGCTGTGTCTGACGCCGAGACTGAAGCATGTTTTCTCTCCAGCAGAGGGGGGCGGCATGTGTACAAACAATATGGAGAATCCAGTGCCATTGCTCCTGGAAGCAGCCTACGGATGGTGCTGTCGCTGCAGTGCACAACAGATGGCTAAGTACGACTTGTTTGTTAAAAACACAGTGGGCTCTTGCTAGCATTCCTGTTGGCCGTACCAACACTCAGCCAGTTAGTCAACACCATTTCATGTGAACCGTGGCCAGAGCACACTGCTGGGCCCTACGGGAGCAGCTAGTAGTGTTTCCCAAATCGGCCTGGTTATATTAGACCCTCTGAATTGGAATTTCTTAAGGGGGTCTGTGAATCTAAACATTTACAACATCCCAGTTGATTTTTATGATCAGTTAGGTTTGGGAGACATACTCATAAGAGAGAGTGAGGTGAGAAGGGATGGGAGGGAGAAATAGGAAAAAGAAAAAAAATCCATTAGAATATAAGCAATAATAAATGCAAGAACTAACTTTTGCTGTTGGAAGCCATTTAAAAAACTTTATCTGTAAACATGGAATCTTCTGTTTTAAGATGAAAAACTTTAGTTAAATCAGGATTAAGAAGAAAATTTCTTATATATTAATTTTTGTTTTCTTTTTTAAAAAGTCTTGGTAAAATAAAAATTTTTGAACAGGACCATTTTTCTTGTGATAAATGAGGATGTTATGAGATTCAGTGTTAACTAAACATCACTATTCATAATAGCATAGGAACATGAGGGCTAAACACTGCCAACCTTGGGACTCAGGCTCTCCTGTAATTAGATTTCTCACAAAAATCTAAATGAGCCAAAGGATTCCAGCAGAAAGATCCCGGATTTTTGTTTTCTCTGTAGTTTCCCTCCAAAGCCTGAATGATAGAATTTCTATTTCAGAGCCCAGGAGTCTAGTAACATCCATTCCTTTGGATTCTCTAAGCTTTCCTTAACCACTGCAAGTCTGCATATGTAGACAATTACTTGAGGTCCCTATAGCACCGCTTGCCTGGAATGGTGATCTAACATTACACTTTCAGATCCAGTTTAAAAATGATTACATCAGCAATGTTTTTGCAACTTTTGTAAAATTGCTCTTAAAGACAATCACTATTATCTTGCTCAATAGCCCTTATATAAAGATCTACATGAAAAATTCATCTTAGAGCTGAATGTCAAGAAATATAATTGTCTCTTACTGAAATGTTATGCTTCCTTTTTATAAAAAGATGAGTTATGTAATAGCTTTCTTTCCCCCTCTTGCTGTCTCCCCCTCTCTCCTGTTTTCACCTTAGCAAGTTCAGATTTAAATTTTATGTTCCATTGAGCTACTGTTCTTAACCTGTACTTTCTGATACAATCTCCTCACCCCTGTATGATCTGGCTCTTGTTCTTGTAGGATTGTCTCTAGTGGTTCTATTATGTCTAGGTCTTTTATAGTGAACAACTTAAATCCTTTTGGAAATTGACAGAACATAAGGTAGAAGTGAAAGAACAGTCTGGGTTTTCATTGATTGAGGTTTTACTATACAACTAGGAGGTGTATAGGATTGTAAATGATCAAAGTTAATTAGATTCATTTGGGAAACAAGATTTATTTTAGGAAAAGCTAAATGCCAGGAATACTGGGTAAGGGGGTGGGAATCATCCCATAACTCCCTCTCCCAAATGCTCTGTGCTGAGGGATATTACCTGGGTCAGGAAAACAATACCCTATAAAGATTGGCTGTTAGCTCTTAAATACTCAATAAATTCTGGCCCATTCATGTCAATGATCCCCCTATCACCCTGTGAAAAAAGCATGGGACAGGAATAACTGCCTTCTCTGCCCACAAGTCTTGAAGGTCAAATCACTTGCTGTTGACCACTGGTCATCACCTATCCAGCTGAAAATTTAGTACAATGTTTTTTAAAAAGAAAGAAATGCTAGGATTCTTCATCTCCTGCTCAGGTACTAAGTTCATTAGAAAATTCACCCTTATTTGTCCTTATTTTACAGAAAGAGCAGCAGCTGTCCCCAGCTGGAAAATCCAACTATGACAGACATTTCTGTTCCCAGCCCACCATGTGTGGCCCTGAACACTGGAAGCAGGAGGAATTCAAGTTTACAGGCCCAGCACCCAGAGCCCAGCTCACCCTGGGGATGCTTCTGGAGAGGGGAGCCAGGGAGGGTCTGCCCACCTTACAGCCTCAGCCAGGGCAGCAGGGGAGGGAACAGGAAGTTCACTACCAACTACTTTTGTGGCGTATTGAGTCTCACAGATTTGTCATTCAGTACACAGCTTCTCTCTGCACAGCCCACACAGCTAATCCCTGTACTATATTTCTCTCAGTTTTCCCTCCTCCACCCACAGTTCTGCTGACTTCTCTCCACACAGGAGAGACAGAACAGCTGAGGAAACAGCCGAGCGGTGGAAAATTTTTGAAAGTGTTTTGAGCCCACCCAACCTGAGGAGAGCATTCAAAGAAAAACAGGAAAGGGTGAGTAGGAGCTCCCTCAGCCTCCACACACAAGCCGGGGATTGTCACTCCCGCCCACCCCCCAATCCCAACAGGGGCCGACTGCTGGGATCCAGCCATGGTGCCCACACACGAAAATATGCAAATGTGTTTTCTGTGAGGATTATGGAATGGAGGCAATTGCTTGGTTATTTCAGATACCACGTCATGGAACTTGGGGACTCAGTAGGTTCACTCCATTCAAACACTCACCATAAGAGTTCACCCAGCACCTTTGATCTTAAATTGGAAAAATTAGAGGCCATGATACTGGGAGAATGAATGCAGGTCTGAAGATGCATGTCTTTCTGTTCTGGCAACAAAAATCAGACTCCCCAGTCTAAAGGGTAATTAATATCCTCCCTGTGTGCATGTATGTTCATGTTACTCATCCTTTTCTCCATTCTTTTCATTTCCTTTCAACTTCTCTTCCTACTCCAGACCAGACCTTTAAGGCCAATTATCTTTTCAGGAATTGGGGATGAGAAAGAGATGTGAAGTCATTTAGTCCTCAGGTCACGTTAGTCCTCCCTCTCTACTTTACCAGAGACTCCAGCCATCGAGATGACTTGAGGGCGGCAAGGCCCAAAGGAGGTTGTTTACACCCCTCATTCATTCACTCATTCATTCATTTAACAGACCTTTATTGACTAACTACACAGATAAGTTCCCCAACCTCACCCAAACACAGCACATCAAAAAGAAGTGGTCTTTGATCCTACTTGCTCCCCAGCAGTGACCTGTGTATCAATTTTTCCATCTGGTTTAGCATAAGGCTTTCAGATAGAACCCAGAACCAATGAAAGGTGACCAATGGCTAAACAAGATTATAAGTGCCATTCTCTATGAGTGAGCCATTAAATAGTTTCCAGCCCATGGACTAGGCTGGTCCTATCTCCTAGTTAAGTACCCAAGCACTAAAATTAATTCATTCATCATTCTGCCCTACTTTTAGGCACAGGTTATTTTGTTCCCATTTTGAATAAAAGATTATCCTCAAATCCGGCCTAACTTTTCTTGTTGGTGTCAGTATTAGGTGTTCAGTGCTAATTGGTATTAACCCATTCAAGTAACACATATTTATTGAGTAGCTACAATATTCCAGATAGTGTCCCAGACACTGAGGCTGCAAACTGACATAATGATCCCTTCACGGAGCCAACCGGTGAGTGGGATCAGATAACTCTTGGCTTGCCTTCTTTCCAGGACACAGAATAACTCTAATTATGTACTGCTGTGCAGAAAACCAAAGTGAAGAATGTGGTTCTAATAGAAAGGAAGAGTAGGGGTTGTTTGCATTTTGACTAGAGGTGATAAAGGTTTAAGTTTGTTTATCAATTCTCCTACCTGACTGTGTACAGTTGTAATCTTAGACATGGAACAATACAGATTATAGTTAAATAGTTAATGTTTACATGTTTAATGTTTCAAGGTAATTGTAAGCACCAGATAGCCAAAAGACTAAGGCACATGGCCACTTTTCCTTCCCTCTCAACACTTAAATTGGAGAACCAAAAGAAATACAAATGAGTTTTGCAGCTCTGGGCCTCTGAGATTAAAAATGAGTTACTTCAGTCTCTTGATGCCAACCTGGGGTTTAAGACACTGAGGCTTCTTTTATTGATGAGGGATGTCCCTAATGTGGTACATCAGTGATAGACTTAGCAAATGAACAAGGTAGTGATTTGTGGCCAACAAATTTGTGCTTGCTTCAAGAAGTTACTTTTTTGTCAGACTCAGCAGGGATCCAGAGGCTGGAGAGCCACCCCTGGGTTGTGGATTGGACATACCATTCCACCTCCTGGCACTGAGGACTCTTTTAGCACCTAATTGGAAAACAGCTCCATCTCCAAAACAGCTCCAAGCTATCAACAAGGCTCTGAATGTGGAATTTCCCTTCACTTTAAAATTGCTGGACTATATCCATTCAATAACAAAGGATCTGCTTATCCAGCCTCTCAGATGCTCTCTTTTAACAAGAAAAATTAAAATGAACCCACTGGCAAAGTCTCAAACAGAATAAACTAATGATAAGCCTTATGTTTTAATTAGCTCAACTTTTTTTCTTAATAAAATTTGTGGGTGGCCATTATCTTCTTACAAATGGAACTGTCACTGGCTTCTTTGGCTTTGATAGAAGGATTTGTTTGGAATGTAGTATTCATTGTTGATACTAAATGAACATTTTGATCTTTTGTATGTTTTGTTTTGTTTTGCTTTGTTTTGTTTTGTTTTGTGGCCCCAAGGGTGATCAGGGAAAGGAAAAACATAGGTCAAAGGAGTTTTGAATAATGATACTGCATTCTCTCTTATATCTATAATTTTTATATAACAAAAGAAACTCTGGATACATAATAACTCACTGTTGTTAGGCAGTTGAGGTATGCTAACTCAGTCTATATAATAATACAAATTTTAGAACTAGTGGAGAGAATAAGACAGATTTGAGTTTGAATCCTGACTCCAAATTCTCACTCCATCATTTAATACCTTGGCCAAATTATTTAACTTTTTTGAATCTTATTTAACGGTGTTCATCACCTCATCTCCCTCCTAGGATTTTTGAGAGGGTTAAATGAAATTTAGCATAGTTCCTGGCATGTTGAGACCATCAATGGGTGCCATTTCCCCATCTATCCCCTCTTTCCCTTCTCCCTGGAGCCACATTTATGAGATGACATCATAGTTCTCTTAGGGCAACCGCTACTAGGTCTCAGGGTTTCCAGATTCCTGCTGATTTAAGAATCCAACTGTGCTGCTATTATTTATGCAAATGCCAGCTGGGGACTGATGCGGATGCCATAACAAAGATGAGTCATTTCAGAGCACTCCTTGACAGTCTGATTTTGCCTCAGAAAGAACTGGGTTTTCCTCACTGATGGTGGAGAACAGTGGGAGAGCTTGCCGGGGACTTGGACCCTGCTGATACAGGGCTCTCATGACACCACGGGCTCTTTGTGGAGAAGGTCCGGGACTCCCCTAAGTGATAGTAAACAGGGATTAGCAACTTAGGCTTTGAAATCTGATAAAATGAGGTTTGAATTCTAATAGTTACTCACTATCTGAGTACCTTCTCAAAGAGTCTGTTTTCTCTCAGTTCTTACGGGAATTAAATAAGGTAAGGACAATGACTGGCACATAGTAAATGCTCAATAAGTCAGTTATAATCTCTCTGTCTCTGTCTCTTTCTCTCCCTCCTTCCCCCCCCCTCTCTCTTTCCTTCTCCCACTCCATTGTGGTCAGAGTTCATCTCTCCTCTATTTGCTGATTATTGAAGACTGCCCTCCACCATTTGGCACATTAACAGAGATGTTGTTTTTTGTACATTTACTATGTTCTCACTTCTGCTGAAATGCCTACATCCCACCCACACATCCCCCACTCAACGTGAACTCATCCTTTGATCATGATTTTGTGAAACCTGTCTTCATATACTTGAAAGAAACTATAATTATTGCTCAGTCGTTGAAACCTCACATAACTAAATAAATAGTTGTTGATTGATCATGTAGATAACCAAGAGCTTAAATAATATACTTTATTAAAAAGCAGTCTAATTTCATACCATTATTTCAAAGTTTTATATCCTACCAAAATAGTTTATTTCAGTAAACTTTGTTTTAAAAACAAAGTAGGGGCCCCTCTGTGGCTCAGTTGAGCATCTGACTTTAACTTATGTCATGATCTCAGTTTGTGGGTTCAAGTCCCACATCAGGCTCACTGCTGACAGTGCGGAGCCTACTTCTGATCCTCCCTCCTCCTTTCTTTCTGCCCCTCCCCAATTCGTGCCCCCCTCCAAATAAACAAACATGTTTAAAAATAAAAAATAAATAAAAACAATTGAAAAATGTCTCTATTGAAATAGGAGCATTAAGCTTTGGATTCTGTGTCTCCTTCTCTCTCTGCCCCTCCCCTGCTCATGCTCTGTCTCTCAAAAATAAATAAATATTTTAAAAATGTTTTAAATATGAGCATTAACAATAATGATCTGAATATACATCATGGAATGTGAAGTTGCTCTATTGCCATGGATTGGAGGCTAAGAAATCACCACCTCAGTAAGTAAATTAACATTTACCAAATGCCCCCAGGATGCACAGTCTTTTACTGACAAATTTAAAGCTTTATAAGTTTCGTGAGAGAGCTTCCCATTTTTTTTCCTGGAAAAATCTCTTTAGATCCTTCCTGCTCCTGGAGAGGCAGGTATATCTCTGTAATTTTATATATACACATATATATAAAATTATCTCCTTTATATTACCAACACATTATGGAGACACAGATTTATATTACATACAAGCTCACTATTAGTTTCCTGAGTTAGGTGTATCTATTCTGATATAAATATTAAAAAGTACATGAAATATGCATAAATCCTGTCTAACGACTCAAGTTAAATATACCTCAAAGAATGTTCTATCTTATTAAAATTTGCATACATTTTTCTTACAAGGGAGTTATTATTCTACATTGTAGCATGTGTTTTATTACAAACTTGGAGTTCATTGACGAATATACTGATGAAATTGCAAATCAAGTCAATAGTATAATGAGCTCAGCAAGATGTTAGGAAGTTCTTCCCCCTCTGTGTGCAGAAGCTCAGTGAGGTTTGGACCTTGAGCTGAATTCCAGGCACCCTGAGCCTCCCCATGGAGAAGATCCTTACCTAAGGCCCTCACCCTCAGGAGAGTGCTGTCTGCAGTACTCCAGAGTATAGGTCTCCGTGGCCTCCAGGTTGGCAGGCCTCCATCGGATGGTGGCCGTGTTCCAACACACAGTACAGTCCTCAGTGCGGATAACAGGGGTGGAGGGTGCTGTAAGAGAGAACCAAAGCAATCATGGAACACTCAACATCAGCTCTGCTTCCCTGGTATCCTGGGAAAAGTCCTTGGGCATGGTTTCTTTCTGATTAAAAAATACATTCTTGGTTGAGAGCCCAAAAGATATAAAAATGTATATAGTGAAAAGTCTCCCTTCCACCTCTGCCTTCCAAACTGTACAATTTTCACCCATACCCAGAGAGCCTCTAATATTAGCTTCCTATAAATACTACCAGTTTTTTATACATCTCTAAGCAAATAACAATAAAGAGTCTTATCTATCTTCCTTCATACAAAAGTTAGCCATGATCTTGCCTTCAGTCGGTACTCAATAAATATTTATTTTAGAAGGCAAGAAGAAACGATGAAATGGTGGGAGTGAGTCATTTCTTCCTCTGAAGTAGTTACAATGATCTTAAAGGTGATGCAAACTTGACTTATGCCACCCCTACGGCAGCCCTCCATGAAAAGATTTCATCATGGTGATGTATTCCCAGTTGAATATCATTGCTGAAAAACCTTTGGAGCTCCTAGTACCTATACGATGAAGCCCAATCTTCTTACCTCAGCAAACATGGCCCCCATACACTAGCCTTTCTCACCTCACGTCTTTCCTCTCCTTGCTTTTAAGTCAAAGAAGTAATAACAAACTTCTTGTAGTGCCCTGCACTCTCCATACTATTTCTTACCTCGACGCCTCTGCTCATATGTTTTCCTCAAATGGAATACACCCCTTTAACTGATCCTTCAAAGGATTCCATTCAGGCATCAATTCTAAGAACTTATTCCTGATCCTGCCCCGCCCCAGTCTCTCTTGGGTATTCCTCTGGAGTGCTTTCATAATAACTTTTATATAACTAGATCCTGACCCTTACCACAACTTTTTTTATGATCTTCTGTTTTGTTTTGTTTTGTTTTTTTATCTCTCCCATTTGACTATAAGCTTCTTGAGAATAGGAACCCAGTTTTATTCATCATTGTATAATCAGCACTGCACAGCACCCAGCATACAATAGGTGCTTAGTAAATGCTTATTAGTTGATCTTAATAATCTGCGAAGAATTGAGTATTGTCTCCCAACACCCCCTTAACATCTCTTTACCTGTTCTAAAAATTGCCCTTTCGCTAGGCAGGCTACATCCAGTGAAGTTCACAGCCATTACCCACACTTGATAGCAACGGTCAGGTTCCAGATCTTCAAAAATGCAGTAGCTTTCTTTCACTGTCAATCTGTATTCTTCTACCAACTCTAGCATAAAACACAATTAAAAACTTTAGGATGTCTTCTAAAGTTAATTGAAATTATAGCTATTGGAAGAACTGATCTACTATTTTCAGTGGAAAATTCAAACTGAATAACTCATGGATGTCATTTGGATGTCATAGCTAGTACTTTTGAATATCTAAGAAAACAGCATGCTAGAATGATGCAGTATTACATGTGAATATTTACCAGAAAATCATAGCATATTAGTAAGATGAGCTTCATCTGCTACAATTAAAGTAATGCATTTCAATAGCAAATACTAAAATTGTATAGTTTATGTTGGCTTAAATCTCAGTAATACATTCTCAAAAAATTCTTAAGAAGCAATGCCAATATTTCAGGAGAGTATGTAATAAAATAATGACAACCCCATGTTTTCTAAATTTATGATGTTATAAAGCATCTTCCCAAATTAGTAAACAACTTTAGTACTCAGTATGATTTTCAAAGTTTCAAAGTCTGGTTCCTTCTCATGAATTCCAGAATCCTTCCAACTAGACAATTCCACAATCTATAGAAATACTTAAAAAACTTTGATTGGTCATAAACTATTCTAGAAAGTAACCTGGTCAATTAAGACATTTCCTAAAATTTCTTAAGTCATTTTACTCTCAATATTTTGGTAGTATTATTACTCAATACCATTACAAACATACCTGTCCTTTTGGGCCAATTTGATTATTCTCACTGAAATTTTTTTCTCCTTTAAATAGAATTATTTTCCTTTTTAAATTAGCCCATGATCCTTTTAGTTATCCTCCATTATTACTCTTAAAAATCACATGCTCAAAACTCCACCAGTTAAGAAGCCCAGATCATTCACTTTTAAAGGAAATTTAGGAGCTTTTCAACTCCATTTCTTTAATTGCATTTTTCTGTCCCATTGAGCTCTTCTTTCTGGATGCAAAGTTTGGTTTAAAGAATTTTGGAAGGACTCATACATTGAAAAGCATTTCCCCCACATCCTAGAAACTATGGCGACGGTTTTCAGTGGAATCATCCTCTGCAGCTAAGCTCTGTTGCCCCAGTACTTCTTTTAACAAGGCACATATGTTGCTAGGGACCCTATATGGAGCATGGAATCACAGTGTAGATCACCAGATTAGCTAACTTCAAGACCAGCAGACTTCAAGGTGGTGAATGAATGAGACACAGGACAGGTGTACAGGACTGGGGCAGGCTGGGAGGTGAATCACCAAAAAAAAAAAAAAAAAAAAGCACTTCAGGCAATCAATATATCGTTGTTAAGATGTGTCTTGGAGAGCCATGAAGGTCCATGACATATGCAGCTAGATATAGAAGAAGAGGAAGTGTGGTGTAACAAGACAAACTCAGAGACAAGCAGACAAAAACATAAGCTTTGGAGTCTCAAAGGTTTGTGCTTGAATCCTACCCCTGTCATATATAAGTTGTGTGCCCTTGGGGAAATTACTTAACCTCCCATCAGTTTTCTTATTTGCAAATGGGAGTAACTGCACTTACCTTGTGTATATGGTCATATGTCACCAGCAAAATAAAGAGTCCTTAACTGATAAACTTAGACAACTTCACATTATGTCTATGGTTGCCTTTGTAAATTTCTAAAACTTTTTTCTGATTTAAATTAGTATCACATGACATCTCAAAAGACTTAAATCTTGGTAACAGCGAAACATAATAAAATTCATTCCTCATTACAACTTTGGGTCCTGAAGTTTGAAATAGCATGCCTGTCCTGTTGTGTGCTCCTCTATTTTCCAAAAAATGTGGGTCTGTCTTCAATAAGCAATATAGAATGCCAGCATGCCCAGCTCTGTTTTATTGGGAAGTACAACCTCAAAGTGTCTGGCTTCCAGATCTTATTAGAAGTCCTACTGAATAGGGGCACCTGGGTGGCTCAGTCAGTTGAGCATCCCACTTTGGCTCAGGTCATGATCTCACAGTTCCTGGGTTTGAGCCCCACATGGGGCTCTGTGCTGACAGCTCAGGGCTTGGAGCCTGTGTCTCCCTCTCTCTCTGCCCCTCCCCTGTTCACTCTCTGTCTCTTAAAACATACACATGCACAAAATAAAATAAAATAAAAAGGCCTACTAACAGAGATATTTACAGAGGCTCAACTAAAGATGTGTCATACATTTGCCCTTTCACTTCTACCTGCATTAATTGGGTACAGGCAGAAACCACACTTTTCAAAGCCCATGCCTTAAGAATTGTGAACTCTGAATTAACCTTTATGGTTTTTTGCAGCTTTTATCAAGGTGGATCTGAGAAATTGCCAACCATGACATTCCAATACTACATTTGCCTTACAGTGATTATGGAGGACACTGTCCTGTATACAGCTCATTTCTCTCCTGTAAAACAGTATGTGTTATATTTCCTTTTAGACTCAAGTACTGAAAGGGACTTATTCTCCCAGAAATGCTGGTATGTTACTTCCAGTCCAAAAATGAGAATCTCTTAGTTGCTCCTGTTATCCCAAGAACTCAAAGCCAAATTTGAATCTTGATTACAATATTCATGTTGTCCATTATGATATCTATGCATTTGCTCTTTCTTGATTCTGACTTCCAATTTTTGCTTATATGTTTTATGTTTGCCTATATGGTTGTTGGTTTGTTGTTGTTTCTATATGTGGCTGTAAATGCTTTGTAGAATGAGTCGTAATATGGCTATCTTTAAGTACTTCCCATTAAGATGCAGAAACGAACACATGCGTCTATGTCTGTTCACGATCCTACCGTTCACTTCTTGGTCATCCTGTGGCTCCTCCATGCAGTAAACCTGGAAGGAGTCAACGACGTCTTCCTTGTTCATGCTCCAGTAAACTGCAATTGTTGTACTAGAGGCAGAATTTGGTTCCTGAGGTTCTAATCTAGGAGGTTGTGGAACTGGAACAGAAGCAAGATTTTTTTATCACTAATGCTGTTTTTATTGATTGATTCTTATCCTTTTACAAAAGTCATTTATGCTTGTTGAAAAGAATTCAAACCATACAGGAATATGTGAAGTAAAAGTGGAAAGGCTCCCTCATTCTCAACACCCCCCACCCCAAGGACTGTCACTGGAGGCAACCACTGTGACGTTTGAGGATGTATCCCTCCAAAATGTTTTGTATGCATTTGTCTATGTGCTTATATCCACATAGAAATAAAAATAGACCCCAAAATGTGATCACTTGAAAATACTCCTCTGTGGTTCTATATTCAGAGTAATAAATGTATACAGGTGACAGAATGCATCAAATGATAAGGTTTTCCTTCAAAACAAAAACTTAGTTGCTTTGCTACCTAACCACTGTTGTATCCGCTACAGACAGAATCTATATTCACAATAGATATAAATAAAACCTTTTTAGATTCAGTTGCTACATGATCAAAACAGAAAAAAGACTTGTATGAATAAAATATCAAAATACACTTTCTGAAATTACATCCTATTCTCTCTTTCCAGTGTGATTATACCTACACATTTTAAAAAAATTAAACAAAATATTAAAATTACATAGTAGAAAAGGTACCCTATTAATGGATTCAAGGATAAGGTTTAGATATCTGACTCTGTTATTCTGAATCTTAAATTCAGACAATATTCTCAAGTGTTTTCACAGAGATTTAAAAAGTTTACATCATGCATATTGGACACTAACGGCATATACAACACCATAAATCAAGCTCCACTGCAATTCTCTCCCAAAATTTTGAGATACAAAAGCATTGAACATATTTTACAAATTAGAGGAAAAGGTTATTCCTATAGTTGAAAAAATGTGAGGCTTTTAAATTTGTTTTTGTGGTTATTTTTTCCAGTCAACATTTCCTGAGAGATAAGCTTACTGAAATACTATGAGCCAAATTTTATGAGATTACTTTATTAAAAGTCAACACTGAAGGAAAAGAAAACAAAGGTTAGTTCAACAAAAAGGTAAAAATGAGAAAAAAATGGTCTAAGGAATGGAACAAAAAGAGGCAAATTAAAGATGCAATACAGAGATAAAGAGCTGAAAAAATACAGTTTATGAAAAATGAGAAGCAGGATAAACAGGTGGGCAAGTTCATGGGCTTCCAAACAGAGCCTGAGGTTAAATACCAGATCCCTCACTACTAACCCTAGTAACCACAGCTAGTAAGCTGTTATCCGAGTCTCGGTTTCTCCATCTTTAAATAGGGAAACAACAATAATAATAATACCATTCCCTCCCAGGCTAGTTGTAACCAGCATATGTATATTAAGTGCTTAACAGATTCGCTCACACATAACCAGTGCTAAAGGCCTCATTTTCAAAAGGCAAAAAGGCGTTGGACGCAGCACTGACAATGGAGGGAAGAAGACAGGAAGCCCATGAAACTGGGATTCACTGTGAGTTAAACTGGGGATCCATCATCTGGTATATCACAGAGGGACAACAGAGGTAAGACTTGCTGAGTAGGCTGCTTGATAAACTCAGAAGCCTGCCTGGCAGAGCACATCCCCAAAGAATGATAATGGTTCAGAGACCCATACACTGTCTTTGACTTTCCTGTTTGTCTTCTCAGCAGGAAGTCAGTTGTCACATTCTAAAGAAGTCCATCCAGATAAACGTAGTTCAGTAAATTTTCATGTTGCCTAGGTTTACTGGAAAGCCAGGCAGAATTCTTCAACTACTGTCAATCACCTTTGAAAGGGTATAAAGAACTCCTTGAGGCATGAATGACGAAAATCTCCCTTTCTTTTTTTCCTATGAATTTTACATTGAGCTATATCTGCTTTTAAAAATGGCAACATGGGGGCGCCTCGGTAGCTCAGTCAGTTAAGCATCCAACTTCAGCTCAGGTCATAGTCTCATAGTTGTGAGTTTTAGCCTGGTGTCGGGCCCTCTGCTGACAGCTCAGAGCCTGGAGCCTGCTTTGCATCCTGTGTCTCCTTCTCTCTCTGCCCCTTCCCCACTCATGCTGTCTCTCTCTCTCAAAAATAAATATTTAAAAAATAATAAACAAAATAATAAAAATGGTTAACATATTTTCAAAAATCTCTCTCTCAGGTAGCATAACCAACTTAAAAAGTGATATTACTCCCCCCAAATCATCAAATTTTAAGGAAGAAGTAGCTGTAGAGAATTAAAAAGCTTGTGGGCTACAAGTGATTTTGGATCCCATGTGTTGCTTCCCCCCAAATTATTACAGTTAACATCTTTTTTTCAAAAACAGGAAATTCTTTTACTTTTCAAAGTACTCTAAAAAAGAGAATCAGAATATTTCACAAATATAATCAAATGACAATGGCTGGATTTACAATCCCTATGTGGCAGAATATCAGAGACTCAGATTTCATGTCAGCAACTCTATTTACACTTCTATAGGAATAAACTTGTACAGGAGTAATGCCAAAAAAAACATACAAGATGAGATTTTAAGGCATCTTCATTGGAGGCTAAGGAATTGGGCAGAGAAATCATTCCATGGATTCCCTCCTTCTGATGGAGTGTGCCCATAAAGAGCTGTCCCACTCAGGAAGTTAAGCGTCAGATCAACTTAGACTTCAGGACCTATGTGGCCAGATGCCGATTGCCACTCCATCTAGCTCTTCCCAGGACAGCAGCATTATTCACAATGGCCAAAAATTGGAAGCAACCCAAGCGGACATCGATGGGTAAATGGACAAGTAAAATGCAGTATAAACATATAATATAACACAACACAACACAATACAATACATTACAATATAATGTTATTCAGCCTTGAAAAGGAAGAACATTCTGGCACATGGATAAACCTTAAGGACATGATGCTAAATTAAATAAGTGAGTCACAAAGACAAATACTGTATGATTCCAGTTATTTGAGGGATATAGAGTAGTTAAATTCATAGAAACAGGGTGTGGAATGGTGGTTGCCAGAGGCCGGGGAGCTGGGGGAATGGGGAGGTGATGGTCAATAGGTACAGAGTTTCATTTTCGCCAGATGAAAAGAACTGGGGAGGTGGATAATGGTGATAGTTATACAGGATGTGAATGTACATAATACCACTGAAGTGTACACTTCAAAGTGGTTAAGATGGTAAATTTTATGTTATGTGCATTTTACCTCAGTTAAAAAAAAAAAAAAAAAAGGTCTGCAGGAGCCAAAGTCAAGGAAGCCTTGGATGTTACTAATCTCTGGTTATCCTTCCTGTTACAGCAGTGCGCTCCACCTCTCTGGTGTGGAGGAATGGTTCAAGTATGAAGACCCTGAGGCCAAAGTGCTCCCCATCACACACTCCCCCTACCCCCAAGTAGCTGTGTATCTAGGGCAATATGAGAGACACCTGTCAAATGGGAATAATAATGAAACCTAGTCGTGAGATTGGACGATAGGATATGCTTAACAGTCTCTCTGGTGCAGCATCGTGTAAGTGTGGACTAAGTGCTCAGGGGCCGTTCCATTTCTCAGTAGAAAAGTCACATCCTTTCCTTAGTATATATAATTGGTTTAGGGAATGATCAGATTAACTTTTCAGCTACCAGGTGAGGATTTTACATCTGAGAGGCATCACTGGTCACAAATGAGCAAAAACTATTTAGCAGTAAGTCAGCACCCTGGGCTCCAGTTCTATGAAGGAGACACACCATGCATACATGGCATTTTCTTCTTAGAAATCAATCTCTCTATAAACAGCTCAGAACTGCTGGGACTGCCACTTGCCCTATTTCTAGATAAATCATTAACACTTTGTGACGGTTTAACCCTGTGGCCTCTAAAATATACAAAATGTCCTCTCATTGCCTATCAGATATTCAAACGACTTACCCTTCTAAATGAACTATAGCATTTAATAAATCCCTTAAAAGCAAATGATCTACTTTGTTAATCAGAATTTCTTAGTTTCCAATCACTGCTCTAATTATTGTGTTTTTTTTTAAATTTAAATCCAAGTTAGTTAACATATAGTTTAGTAAAGGCTTCAGGTGTAGAATTTAGTGATTCATCACTTACACATAACACCCAGGGCTCATCCCCAGTGCCCTCCTCAATGCCCATCACCCATTTAGCCAATCCCCCCCACCTCCCCTCCAGCAACCCTAAGTTTGTTCTCCATATTCAAGAGTCTTTTATGGTTTGCCTCCCTCTCTGTTTTTATCTTATTTTTCCTTCCCTTCCCCTATGTTCATCTGTTGTATTTCTTAAATTCTACATATGAATGAAATCATATGATATTTGTCTTTCTTTGACTGACTTACTTCACTCAGCATAATATACCCTAGCTCCATCCACATTGTTGCAAATGGCAAGATTTCATTCTTTTTCATCACTGAGTAATATCCCACTATATATCTATATATAGATAGATATCTCTAGATATACCATATCTTCTTTATCCATTCATCAATCAATAGACAGTTGGGCTTTTTCCATAAATTGGCTATTGCCAATAGTGCTGCTATAAGCACTGGGGTGCATGTGTCCCTTAAAATCAGCATTTTTTTATCCTTTGGGCAAATATCTAGTAGTGCAATTGCTGGGTCATAAGTCAGCTTTATTTTTAATTTTTTGAGGAACCTCCATACTGTTTTCCAGAGTGGCTGCACCAGT
Organism: Suricata suricatta; assembly: GCF_006229205.1. Taxonomy (NCBI): domain Eukaryota; kingdom Metazoa; phylum Chordata; class Mammalia; order Carnivora; family Herpestidae; genus Suricata; species Suricata suricatta. Next base: position 56,564,620 of record NC_043705.1, on the reverse strand, counting down.
TTGTATTCCCACCAACAGTTCGCTGTCCGATTTAAATGCCTCTTAAAGACACTACCAAAAAACCACCCTTTTGTTTTGACACATTTATAGATAAAATCTATTAGGATAAATGACCGAATTTTGCACTTTTTGATGGGTTTTTGAGTCTTTCTAAAAGACACATAAAAAGCCTTTTACTAGTTACTAAACTAAAATTCTTCCTACAGGAATGAAAATTAATTGTCAATTTTAAAACATCAGCTGTCTTTAAGGTGGTCTGGAAGGATATAGCATCTTTTAAGGAAGATAGCCCAGTACATTTTACAGTAAGTGAAGCTTGGTAACTTCACACAGCAGCTTTGAGAAATCTAAATAAGTTTCATTGTCTTGTTTGTTAAAATAGCACATTAAAAAATATTTTGAAGAGCCAGCAGGATGCTCCTGACAGTTGAGTGGGAGGCTCCTGGCCACAGAGCATGATGCTGAGCTGGTAGTCCTCTAACTAATCTGTTTCATATGGGAAAAAAGGGGTGGGGGAAACTCGGTTGAAGAGAAAAATAAGCACTCACAAGGAAAAATCTGTTCAACACATATGAAAATATTTATTTTTCCTTCTATACCTAACTGCTGGAGTGAAGCAAATAATCTCTAGAAGATAGAGAAAGAAATTCTGTTTCACTAAGAGAAAAAAAAAGATGAGACCCTTTGGTTCCATCGCTACTTCTTTCTATCTCCTTGATATTCCAAGACAGTCACAAAGGTTCAAATGGAAATGCAGATTATAACTGAAATGGTATGCTAGTCTTATATTTGATTTAGAACCTAAGTTTAAATTTTTACAACTAAGAGGTTTTTTTCCCCAGATATATTTCCTTACATACAAAAACTGTAAAGCAAATATAAACTATTGAGATTATACCAAAATGAAAAGCTTTTGCACAACAAAGGAAATAATCAATAAAACAAAAAGGCAACCTACTGAATGGGAGAAGATCTTTGCAAATAATATATCTAAGAGGTTAATATTCAAAACATATAAAGAACTTACACAATTCAACATCAAAGAAACACAAATAATTCCATTTAAAAATGGGCAGAGAACCTGAAGAGACATTTTTCCAAAGAAGACATACAGATGGCCAATAGGCACATGAAAAAATCACTCATCATCAGGGAACTACAATTCAAAACCACAATGAAGTATCACCTTACACTCGTCAGAATGGCTAGAATAAAAAAAAAACAAAAAAAACAAGTATTGGTAAGAATGTGGAAATGGTGGATATTGATGTGCACTGGTGGTGGGCTCAGCCACTGTGAAAAACAGTATGGAGGTTCCTCAAAAACTTAAAAACAGAAATACCTGGCACACAAAAAAACAGACACATAGACTAATGGAATAGAACAGAGAACCCAGAACTAGACCCACAAATGTATGGCCAATTAATCTTCGACAAAGCAGGAAAGAGTGTCCAATGGAAAAAAGACAGCCTCTTTAGCAGGTGGTGCTGGGAGAACTGGACAGCAACATACACAAGAATGAAACTAGACTACTTTCTTACACCATACACAAAAATAAACTCAAAATGGATGAAGGACCTGAATGTGAGACAGGAAACCATCAAAACCCTCGAGGAGAAAGCAGGAAACAGCCTCCTTGACCTCAACCGCAACAATTTCCTGCTCGACACATTCCCAAAGGCAAGGGAATCAGAAGCAAAAATGAACTATTGGGACCTCATCAAGATAAAAACCTTCTGCACTGCAAAGGAAACAATCAAGAAAACTAATAGGCAACTGACAGAATGGGAAAAGATAGTGGCAAATAACAAATCAGATAAAGGGCTAGTATCCAAAATCTATAAGGAACTCACCAAACTCCACACCTGAAAAACAAATAATCCAGTGAAGAAATGGGCAGAAGACCTGAACAGACACTTCTCCAAAGAGGACATCCAGATAGCCAACAAACACATGAAACGATGCTTAGTGTCACTCATCATCAGGGAAATACAAATCAAAACCACACTGAGATACCACCTCACACCCATCAGAGTGGCTAAAATGAACAAATCAGGAGACTATAGGTGCTAACGAGGATGTGGAGAAATGGGCACCTTCCTACACTGTTGGTGGGAATGTAAACTGGTTCAGCTGCTCTTGAAAATAGTGTTAATCAAAATATTAACAATAGAACTCCCCTATGACCCAGCAATAGTACTGCTAGGATTTACTGAAGGGATACAGAAGTGCTGATGCATAGGGGCACATGTACCCCAATGTTCATAGCAACACTTTCAACAATAGCCAAATCATGGAAAGAGCCTAAATGTCCATCACCTGATGAATGGATCAAGAAGATGTTGTTTATCTATACAACGGACTACTACATGGCAATGAGAAAGAAAGAAATCTGGCCATTTATAGCAAAGTGGATGGACCTCGAGGGTGTCATGCTAAGCAAAATAAATCAGGCAGAGAAGGACAGATGCCATATGTTTGCACTCATATGTGTAACAGGAGAAACTTAACAGAGGACTGTGGGGGAGGGGAAGGGGGAAAAATAGTTGGGGAGATGGAGGGAGGCAAACCACAAGAGACTCTTGAATACTGAGGACAAACTGAGGGCTGATGAGGGAGGGGGGAAAGAGAAGGGGGGTGATGGTCATGGAGGAGGGCACTTGTGGGGATGAGCACTGGGTGTTATATGGAAACCAACTTGACAATAAACTATAAAAGAAAACAATAAAAAAAATAGAGAAATACCATACAATGCAGGAATTCCACTGTTGGGTATTTACTCAAAAAAACCACAAACAGTAATATGAAACTATATATGCACCCCTATGTTTATTGCAGCATTATTTACAACAGCCACCACAGAAGCAATTTAACTGTCCATTGACAGATGAATGGATAAAGAAGATGTGATATATATATATATAATATATATATATATGGAATGTGATACACTTATAATGGAATATTACCCAGCCACAAAAAAGAGCAAATCTTCATTTGCAACAACATGGATGGACCTAGAAAGTTTTATGTTAAGTCAGTCAAACAGATAAAGACAAATACCACATGATTTCATTTATGTGTGGAACCTAAAAAACAGAACAAATGAATAAACAAACAAAAACAGAAACAGAATCATAAATATAAAGAGGAGCCGGTGGTTGCCAGAAGGGAGGGGATTTGGGGGATGAGTGAAACATGTAAAGGAGATTAAGAGGTATGGACTTCTACTTATAAAATAAATAAGTCACAGAGATGAGAAGTACAGCACAGGGAATATAGTCAGTAACACTCTAGTCGTTGCATGGTGATGGATGGTATACATTTACCAGGGTGCACATTGCTTAACATGTAGAATTTTTGAATCATTATGTTGTACACCGGAAACTAATATAACATTTTCAACTTTATTTATATTTAAAAAAAAACTTTTATAAAATAAACAAGGAAAAAACTGCCAAATTTCATCAAGGTAATTAATACATTGAAATTCCTACCAGCCACTTGTTTTAACATCTGGTCACTTCTTGCTGAGCTGTCATCATAATGTTCAAACAGTGAAAATGCAGCAGGCATTTTCTCTAAAGAAGCAGTGTTCTCCATTGCAGAAAGCAACCTACCAGAGGAGGAAAAACAATTCTACTTAAGAAATTACTGACGTACAAAATGAAAACAATTGTTTAAAATAAAGTTGGTGGTGGTGGTGGTGGTGGTTGTTTTTTGAGGCATTGTATCCAAAAGGGAGTTAAACTGTTTCAAAGTCTAGAAAATATGTCTAAAATCTATTTATCAAAAACAAAAAAATCTATTTATCTTAGGATTCTTTGGTTGTAACTGGTTAATATTAGAAATTGCATGCCTATATTCCCAAATTCAGAAAGATTCCATCAAGTTATACAGTCTCAATTTTGCATCTATAAAGGTAGTCCTAAAAATTACTGTATTCTAATGATTATTTTTCCTTATTTCCTGAAGGATATAAAGATTGACAGCCCTTCTGGAAATTCACATATTCTTTGATGCCCTTGCTGTTCTAAACCCCCACTATTATGCTTCTAGTTATTTAGTCTTTCAAAAACTGTGTTCACCTACTATGTGCTAGGCACTGTTCTGGTACTGGGGATACAGCAGTCAAGAAGGATAAAGTCTACAAATTTAAAAAGATTTTTTTTAATGTTTATTATTTTGAGAGAGAGAGCACAAGCAGGGGAGGGGCAGAGAGAGAGGGGGAGACACAGAATCCGAGGCAGGCTCCAGGCTCTGAGCTGTTGACAAAGAGCCCAACACAGGGCTAGAATTGACCAACCAACCGTGAGATCAAGATCTGAGCTGAAGTCAGGCGCTCAACCAACTGAGCCACCCAGGTGCCCCTATAAATTCTTATAAGACTAAACAAACCATAGTTTAAAACTCAACAGCTTTTATATGATCAAAGACCCTCTTAGGAGGGATGCTAACTCTTAGCATTTGTATCTAGGTACAACCCGGGCTTTAAAAAAAACAAAACAAACAGAAATAAAACAGGTTGATTCCGAGAAGAAAAGGGGAAAGAGAAACTGCAAAGGCATTCCACTTTAGCATGAGGTGCCCTAAATTTGGGTAGGCACTCTCCTCTGTACACCTCACTCACAGAGGACTAGAAGTATAATCCAATAATTAAGCCAGATTCGAGGAACTCCATTGGCTTCATTATCCTGGACTTTTTGGTGTTGAAACTTTCTTCTCCTAAATATTATAGGGCTCCTTCCTCACTAGATCTCTGTTCAAGTGTCACCTCCTCAGAGAGGCCTGCCCTGACTACACTACTCATACAGTACGACCTGTCCCTAATATCCTTTCTTTATTCTTTGAATTTTACCTCCTCAAACTTATCCCAACCTATTAGTTTCTGTCCTTCTGTTTCACCAGAATATAATCTATATGCAGGAAAGGACTTTGTTTTGCTCACCACTGTACTCTACTGTGTTACTTGGCACACAGTAAGCATTTGACAAATTTGGAATGAATAGAGAATACTTTGATTTGGGTGAGAATATCATAATCTCAGGTCTTGTAAAATGTTTTAATCAGTGTGAGAAGAAAAGATTATAAAATATAACTGAAATATTTAAAGAGTGTCACTATGCTTACTAGTGCTAGAAATAATAAACTAATAAAATACACTATCATGTGATTTTAGAAGAGATGGTTCCAGGAGTGGCTTCAAAGAGGAGGTGACATTTGGGCTGAGTCTCAAAGAATGAATAGGAGTTTCTGAGGAAGGAAAGGAAGGAGGGTGTTGCAGACAGAACAGCTTGAATAAAGGCATGGATCTATTGAAAGGTGCCACCTATCTCAGGGGACAGAAGGGCCCAGGGGCTACCTTGAGAACCAGGAAACAAAGACAGAGAACAAATGGAAAGGTGGTTTGTGGCTTGACAGTGAAAAGCCTTTCATATTTACTAAGAGTTTTCATTTTATCTCCTAAGGCAAAAAGAATCACAGAAGTGTTTTCACAAGGGAAGTTTAGAAGAAAATCCCAGCATGAGTCTGAGAAAAGATCCGAGCAAATGTGCAGACCCGAGGGGTAGTGAAGTGGGTTGTGAGAATCCCACAAGGCTCCGGGTGAGGGAAGACACCACCCGCCTAAAAGAAGAAGGCTTTGGGGAGGCAGAGGGTGGCGATGACAGGTTCTGAACTAACGAACAGTACGAACTAGCACCTACACCGAGCCCAGTCAAGGCATGTAACTGACTCCATGGGAGACTTTCTGCAACACAGAAGTTCTGATTGTAGATACCACAAATGAAATGTTTGGGTTTTCCCTTACACACTGCCCTGTTCAATTTTAACATCAGTATATGAAAGGGCAAGTGAGCATCTTTCTAAGGGCAGGTCCTACAATGGCCTCTCTTTTCATTATTGTAACACAAACAAGCAAACTGGAGAGAGAGAGAAAAAAATGCATCTTCTTAACAGACCAGCATTTTCTAAGCAAATGTTTTTCAAAATATGCAAATATTGAGTCTAAATATGCTTGACAGCACTCCTTAATTTAAGCATTTTCAGTGTTGAGAAAAATAATTTAATATACAAGCACTGCCTTTACACATATCATATGAAGGCAGGGAGAAGAAACAACAAGGCAAAAAAAAACCCCAAAAACCCCAAAACCAAAACCCAGTTAGATAAGAAGCACTTCTCAAGGTAAAGAACACCAATAACGTTGAGGCTTTGAAGCAGAAGATGTCCTGAGGACGTGAGAACCTTCTTTCTGGTGAAATAATCAAGCTTCACCACTCGCATGTGCGTGCGTGTGCCCGTGCACCCTTACGCATGTCTAAAAGGGCTTTCATTAACTGCTCATGTTTCTTCACCAAATCCCAAATTTTGTTCTTTTTTTTTCTTCAGGAAAAATAGCAATTACCCAAGTGTATTCTCCTTTAGGTGGCATGCAGCTGTAGCAAAGATTAATTCATTGTCAATTGGACAATGAAATAAAAATTAATTAAAATGACACACAGATGAACAAGTTCAAGCACAAAACCAAAGAACCGGTATTTAGAATTAAATGGATGCCAATTCACATTAGCAAGTTAACATCTTAACATTTAGAAAAATCAAAATGTACTACAGCATTGTTTTAAGGTAAAAAGTGTTTTGCTATTTTGTAGTCACCAAACTTTCGTGCCAATGAGCATGTTTTGTGAGATGAAATATCAGTAAGCAAATAATGCATCTACAGTGTCCAGTGCATATGAAATGGCACTATAATATAAAAATCCATATACTTTTTAGACAAAATTCAATAACACTTAGATATGTATACTTTTTTTTAAATGAAGAAAACTAGAAATAAGTTCTGGGTATGCGTTTCCAGACCTGCCTGGTGTGCCTCAGACTCCTGTGTGAGAACTGGTAACCAGGCAGACCCGTGCCCCCACCCTGGCTTCTCCTGTAGTGGACCTGGGGTGGGACTCCAGGGCCTTTCCTTTAACAAACCGCACGAGTAATTCGGGCCTAGCATGTTTGCGGAACCCCTCCGCTGGAGGACTGGTTGTTACACACCAGAGGTTCTCAACCCTGTCTGCCTATTACAATCACCTCAGAAGTTTTAAAAATGCCCAGGCCATACCCCAGACCAATTAAAGCAGAATCACAAGACATACAATTCAGGTGTCAGCACTTTGTAAAACTCCCTGGGTAATTTGATTTACAACAGAGCCATTGTAATAAAACCCTTATTGAATAATACCAATATTAACATACAAGTTATTTTCTTAAAACATATTAGCAATATTCTGCTGACTAGATTATTTTTAAAGGTGAACAGGAATCATCTGTGCAGTTTTATTATCTAAAAAATACCAAGTTTCGGGGCACCTGGGTGGCTCAGTCGGTTAAGCATCCGGCTTTGGCTCAGGTCATGATCTCATGGTTCATGGGTTCAAGCACCATGTTGGGCTCTGTGCTGAGAGCTAGCTCAGAGCCTGGAGCCTGCTTCAGATTCTGTGTCTCCCTCTCTCTCTGACCCTCCCCTGCTCGCTCTGTCTCTCAAAAATAAATTAAAAAAAATTTTTTTTAAATATCAAGTTTCTACGTTTTAATATAACACAAATTTTTTATTCTGCTTTATGCTCTTGCAATTTGACACTGAAGTAAACTCAAGTAAACTTACAGTTTTAAAAATTATACATCAAAGGGGTAGAAATGATAAGGATATTAGGCTCAACTAGTAGGGAATTCCTCAGGTTTTGCTCTGGGGTGAAAGGGAAAATGCGTCAGATCAGTATGAGCAGTTGATTATCAGATGCTCCAAAAGATAAACACAGATCCGATGGTATATGTTTTTATAGACATTTCCTAGTTTCTTGTTGAATGTTTTGCCTTTTAAAATAATGACAAATTTCCCTTAGATTGAGTGTTAACAGCAGTGACAAAGACAAAACACAATCAAAAGAGAAAGATTCATTTAGATTAGCTGAGCAGAAAGAGAAGATAAAGGCATGCCTATTGTTTGAAAGAACAAGAAAGGAAATGAGAGAACATTCCATTAAGATTATAGAAGTCATAAAATTACTCAAAGCAAAAATGAATGATTCTTTCAATGCTCATATTTAATCAGTAAGTCTAAGTATCTACAAAATGTTCTATATGCAATGACAAGAAATATGGTCCAGATTAGGCTGAAAATACATAATACATCTCAAGGAAGCTGTTAAAAATCTACATTATGATAATTGTTATTTAACTAAAGCACATGCAATATTCTTTCAAAGCTGTCATTTAGCTTTTAAAAGCACTGTGTCTCAAAGTGAAGATTCAATATCTCAGTCAATGTATGTATTTTTTAATTGGCAGCTTATTTTCTAGAAAGCATCAAAATATTAAAAATAAAGCATACAGTCATGCTATTCTCAGTTGCCACTACATTGTGCCATGTTTCATATACCTTTCATTGATTTCCTCAAACGACTTATGAGGTAATGAGAGAGAGGGAGAGAGAGAAAGAGAGAGAGAAACTAATTAACAACAAAATGTAAAACCAACCTAGAGCCTTAGGATTATGCATGTTCTAAAGGCATTACCTTTTAGCTTTTTAGCTTCCCTGAGTCTGTTCTTTTTGGGGGCAACACCCTCCCCACCCCACCCCCCAGCAGCAAGGAAATGAGTCCTCAGAAGGGGTAGGGTGATCTGGGCAGGGTTGGAGGGGGCTTAATTTCCAGTTTTGCTCTACTCTCTATGATAAGCAAGGCCAGCAATGAATTCTTATGCTGCTCCTCTCTACTCATTAACAAATGGCTCAGCTTCCAGAATAGACTTCTCCAAAGCAAGAAAAAGGACTTCTATTTGTTCAATGTGGGATATATACCTAAAATGTAATCAGTAGTTATCTCTGGGTGATACCTTCTCTGTACTTTTCTGTATTTTCCAAACTTTCTAAAGTGGATGTATATTACTTTCATAAGCAGAAAGCAATGCTTTCTTTTTTCCAATTTGTTCCAGAGAGAAAATATTCTCATCAAACAAAGGTAAGGTTCTTGGGGAACACAAAGAACTTTATTAATATTACACTTCACAAGAGGTGCCCAATTTTAAAAGATTAAAGCTTTGCCTTAAAAATAAAGCAACTGAAGGCTTTTCATTCCCCTTTGAGGATGCCATGTCCACCTCAATCAAATTAGTCCTGCCTGGAAATATCTCCGTATCAAAGCTTGACATTATCCCATTTTGCCATGTTCTATCTCCAGACTTCACCTGAGAGCTGGGAGGACTGGGGAACTTTGAAAGGAAAGTCCAGACTCTTCATAACATGGTGCCTTCCTCCAGTATGACATTAGGTGTGGGACTGTCCTCTGGGAAAACACTACTCCTGGTTAATCCTGGTTCCATGGAGAACCAGAAACTTACTGAATGTTCTAGGGAATTAGGAGAGCAAAGAGCTGTGTCTGTGGTGCAATTTGAGAACCACCCAAGGGACTCTCAGGCTACAAGATACTTGTTTGAATTAAGGAATCTGGTCCCCAGGAGGACCCTTGTAAAACCACTGACATGTTACCTGAAAGAGGTATCATATTATGTCAGCCTTTTGCATGCCAAAAGTGTACTGACATGTTATTCTCAGCCATGGTGAGGCTCAGAGGAAATGGTCCCTAGGAGATGTCACTTCAGATTAGGGAGTAGGGGTAGAGAGGACAGGCCCAGAGGCCAGCATGAGGATGCCACGCACTGGGAGATCAGGCTGGCACCCAAAGGGAAGGCATGGCATGAGTAAGGCTTTCAGGCTGCTTTCCTTCTCTCTTAGAAGGTGACCTATCCATGTGACACAGTGAATGGATGATGCCGTGACCTGACTTTCATGTGTCCTTTCAGGTGGATCTGGGTGTTAAGATTTTCAGGATTTTCTGGGCCTTTTCCACAGGCATCAGGCACGTCCTAATAATTTTTCAATGTCAGAATTACATAATCCCGCACAGAAATATAAATGATATAAGTGATCTTAGGGAATACTGAAAGTCTAATTCTAAAAGCTAGACTTGATTGCGTAGAGCAGGTGGAGGGTGTCTAGAGCTGTTTTAATCAGTGCTTACAGTCAGGAAAACGGTCTCGTCGAGCTCCTCTGCTTCGCTCACGATGCTCTCCAGGGTGTCCTTGGCTGTGTCCATGCTCTGCAGAAAGTGGACCATCTGGTCATGTAGGAACTCCATCTTCCTTTTCTTCACTTCCTCAAAGCTCTGGGCTTTCTCATCATACTGTGCTAAAACTTTCTTCATCATCTCCTCATTCTGCTCTTCTAGCTTTTTCTCATTTTTACTACAGTTTTCCTAAAAAACAGATAAAACAACACATACAAGAAGTGCATGTCTTTTTTTCTTTTAGGAGAAACACCAGCCTTTTACAGAATTAAGCTCTGGTGTCTTGATAAGAGGCTCTTAAATTATGGGCACAGTCTAAGTTTCTAACCCACCAAGCCTCTTGGCCATCGTTAGCTTTGCAGTAAAATTCACTGTAAGAGTATATTCTAGAAGGATTTAGTTAACGAAACAAACAAACAAAAAGATATCTGTGTGGAAGGCTTGCCCACCTGCATTCTCACAGGATAAAACTTGAAAATGGTGTCACAGTGAATGAAGGGCCCTGGTTTTTGTTTAGTGCCATTTTCATCACTCCATGAAAATCCTTGTGTGAGGAAGGGAACAACAGGATATTGGACAGGGTGCTACATTAACAAGTGCTCTCTGGGGAGGGGTACAGCTTCCACCACAGTAAGAGAAACTTTATTGCCCATCTGGCAAATCCAGACACCTAACTGTTCTCGCTATGGGACTTAGTGATAAGGTGATCATATAATTTATCATCTAAAATAGATATTTGGTGGGGGGAAGGCATTAGAAATAATTAGCAGGTATTAACCGATCTACAACTGGAGTTAAGCAGACCCGTCTCAAGCAAAGTAGGATGTAGAGTTGCCCTCGTGACAGGAAACCTGTGCGCCAGCCTTCTGCAGGAGTCCTCTACCATGTCTAATTGGCAAGTGAGGATGTCTGGGCCATTTCTGCATATGGATGGAGCACTGTTCCCCCCTGCCTCCACTGAGGAGGGAGTGGGAGCCAGCAGCTAGGAGGGCATGAACTCATCACAGATAGTGGTACCATGAGAGACACCCATCTTTTGTAGGCATTGGACATCAAACATTTCTGCAGAGCTAGCCAGAGAAAGACAGGATGGTGGAGCAAGTAAGAACTCAGATCTGAATTTCAATTTTGGCTCTCAACTTGCTATCAACTTACTATGACCTTGGGTAATAGACTTAACTCTTAAGTTTCAGTTCTTTACCTAGAAAATGGGAACAAATTAATAACAGCTGTTTCATATGGTTATTGTAAGGATTAAATTGGATAAAGCACGCAAAGCATTTGCTGTCATAGTAAACACCCAATAAATGTGTATATGTATTTAAGGGAAAGTCGTTTATCCTTGGAAAGGAAATAGTTTCACTGATTACACACAGATGGAAGACTTTAAGGACCTTCACTTTTAATGGAACAAAACCAACAACAGCAAACCACATATGCACACACAAACCCTAATTCAGATTGTTCTGGCTCAGAGTTATTTCCTTATAATGACAAGAATAAACCAGGTCAAAGTAACTTACCTCGATGGTATTAAAAAAAGATTCTATCTCACTAACAAAGGCTTCAATCCTCAGGGACTTTTCTTGTAAATTGTCTAGAAACTCTGCTAACTGTACCTGCAGAAAAAAATTTAGATATGCTTGGTATGTGACAGTTGAGAAAATAACTTCAACCAGTGAGCTCTAATTTCCTCATAAATTTAGTACATTTGGTAGAGATTTACTATATGACATTCACTAACAAATCAATCTCTAAATTTTCTTTGCTGCTTCATCTAAGTTGACTGTAGATAATTCTGTTATGATATACAACTAGGAGGTTTGTGAGTGAGAGCAATAGAAAGCTTATTTTCTCATGCAAGAGCAAGGAGTTCTTGTTCAGTACATGAATTCAAAGCATACTTGTTTTAGTAAACCATGGATTTTAATTCTTTCTCCTTAGTAAGGCCTGATTTTTAAATTTTTTTAATTATTTTTAAAAAGGATTTATTGTCAAATTGGTTTCCATACAACACCCAGTGCTCATCCCAACAAGTGCCCTTCTCAATGCCCATCACCCATTTTTCCCTCTCCCCCACTCCCCATCAACCCTGTTTGTTCTCAGTATTTTTTAAATAATTTTACTTTTTAATTTTTTTTAACGTTTATTTATTTTTGAGAGACAGAGAAACAAAGCGTGAGCAGGGGAAGGACAGAGGGTCGAGACACGGAATCCAAAGTAGGCTCCAGGCTACAGATCCCTACGTGGGACCAGAACTCATGAACCGCTAGATCATGACCTGAGCTGAAGTCGGCTGCTTAACTGACTGAGCCACCCAGGTGCCCCTGTTCTCAGTACTTAAGAGTCTCTTATAGTTTGCCTCCCTCCATCTCTGTATTCCCTTTTCTCTCCCCCATGGTCTTCTGTTAAGTTTCTCCAGATCCACATATGAGTGAAAACATATGGTATCTGTCTTTCTCTGTCTGACTTATTTCACTTAGCATAACAGCCTCAAGTTCCATCCACATTGCTACAAATGGCCAGACTTCATTAGCCTCAATTTTTTATTTAATTTGAGGTGGGGAGGGGGCAAGGGAGAGAGAGACAGAGAGAGAGAGAGAGAGAGAGAGAGAGAGAGAGAGAGAGAGAGAGAGAGAGAGAGAATGAATCTTAAGCAGGCTCCACACTCAGCATGGAGCCCAACTTGGGGCTTATCCTACAATCTGGGGATCATGATCTGAACCAAAATCAAGAGTAGGACACATAACTGACTGAGCCACCCAAGCACTCCTAAAGCTTCACTTTTTATATCCTGCCTTTTTCATAGATTGCAGACTTTTTGTTGAACTTGTTCAACATATCCAAGTAGTCTCCTCACATTTGTGCCAACGGCCTCAGGTGTGCCTGGATCACCTGACCCTGAAAGGGTGCTCAGAGCGTCACTGAGCCAGAAGTCTAGCATACCAAATGATGGAAACTGTCTACTAAAGAAGCTTAAAGGTTGTAATAATCCTCAAAGTGTTAACATACTGAAGGGGTGAAAGCCAACTAGAAAATGTAGGGGTGATGGGGGAAGATGGTAGCTACTTTAGCTATAGTTATAAACCCTGCTATAATCTCTCCTGCTAAACTTAACAAGTAGCAACATAAATGACAGAGCTTCAGCTGCCTCATTCACTATCCACAAATTGATGGAGAAATTACAAGGATGGAAGCCCTTCTGGATCTGGCCTCTGCTTCCCCCTATAGCTCTTGCCTCTATTCCACAAGCCCTCAGTCTCCAATTACACAAGCCCCATCTTTCCTTGAACTTTTTCTCACCTATATGCCTTTTCATGTGATATCTCCTATCTCTAGAATGTCCTTCATGCTCTTGATTCCTGGAAAAACCTCTATCTTACTGAAGGCTCACCCAAGCTTCACCTTCCCTAACCTTTTCAGTCCTACTCTACCATTTGGCTCACTCCCAAAAGGGTGAGTGTCTCCAAACACTGTGATCCCACAATTGATTTGGGGGATTCATTAGTCCCTCTTCCTTTATTTTTGTTGTCGTTCCCAATGATTAGACAGTTTCCAACATGGAATGGGAGATCAATAAACACTAAGAAGGAAGGAAAGAGTGAAAGAAGAAAATAAGTGGCAAAAGATAAGCCACCACAGTGCGGATGGCCAGAGAGGAGAAGCAAGGGCCTGGATGACCTGTAAAGGCAGTCGCCAGTTCCTGAATAATCACAAATGGCCTGCTCACAAGATGCTAGAGGATTCTCAAGGTATAATTTTTAAAAGTTGCTAACCAACTCATAATCTTCACTGTTGATTTAACGAAACAAAGCAGGTCTCTTTGGCTTTAGTGTACTAGTTTTCCACTTTTTTTGGTCATACTGTTTAGAGAACATCAAAGGGAAAAGCTTTACAATGGTCATAAAGCAGAAGACATATCTCCTTGCTTTTGAACTTTGTTTTAAATTGACAACAGACAGAATTATTTTTTAATTTCTAAAACTCATAGATATAAATAAAATATAATTAAGAAAGCTAAAAAAAATCTAGGCTTTTTGCTGACAGTGCCCAATAGTTCTCAGTTAACTACTACTCACAGAAAAGGGCACATTTTACCAGGGCTAATGCATCCAGAAGCCTGAGATTTTATTTTTTTTTAATTGCCCCATCTTCTACCCCCAAACTTTACCAGGTAAAGTTTCAACAAAATTTCACTGTAGGAAAACATAAGCTATATTAGACAATAGAGAAATTTTAATTTTGTAGGGGAAAAAATGTCAAGATTCTATTATGTCATTTTTTAAATCAAAATGAGCCTAACAATTATTGAACAGTGACCTGATTGAACAGTCATATTGAAAATTGCTACTATTAGCAAGGCACTGGGCCAAGCAATATGGATATACAGTCAAGAGCATAGCTCTGGTATCAGACAGCCCTGGGTACCAATCCTAATCTGTTTTACATGACCTTGAGCAAATCACTTAAAAATATTTGCACCTATTGCATTGTCTGCAAATTGGTGATAATGACAGCACTGTTGTGAGGAGTAAAAGATATCTTGGATATACAGAATTTAACACAGAACCTGGCACATAGTCAGTGCTCAATTCTTGTGATTGCTTGTATTTTAAGATCATTCTGACCAATGTGCTGGAAGATGGTTTGGAGAGACAAGGGTGGGGATTTCAGTTAGAAGGCTACTGAAAGTATGTAAGAATCTCTAAGACTGAATACTTGACTTCCAACAGTATCTCTGAGGAAATAGAGTATTTATAATTACATGCATTAAAGGTATGTGTTGTGACTAGCTTTGTAACATTAAGAATCTACAGATGTAGCCAGAAAGAATGCAAAGATTTTTCACCTTTAATATCAATTTTACCATAAGGAGGAAATACAGGAAAAACCAAAATATAAAATGACCACCTTGAGTTTTTTACAAAACTTGCAATAATATTGCTCAATATAACATAAATGTGTATTTTTAAAGAATAGTAGTGTAGATAGTAGAAAATAAATTGTGTTTTATGCTTAAAAGTACATTTTTCAATTTAAAATCATTTGGCCCTTTCAAATAGTGTTAAGGCCTACTGCATAAGAGAGGACCCCTCAAAGGCAGTGACCCTATGTTATTTACACTGGTGTTGCCAGAACCTAGAAAAATGCCTGGCACGTGGTGTCTACCCAATAAATGTTTGTCAAATTGATCTTAACTAAATGCTTAGGGAAAGAATTCTTAGCTTTCTTTCTAAGCTTTCTATCTAAATATTGGTCATTTTTTAATTGAGAAAATGTTAATTGAAACACGTTAAGTGTATATGTATTATTATGCACTTATATGCTTTAGCTTCTACTTACCTTCACAGCACTTATAGCTGTATCAAGTGTTGCAACTTCATGGTCTTTGTGGGCACCAAACATCTTGTCAACAGCAGAAATTGGGCTTCTGCAAGTGTAACAGTATGTGTCGATCTGAGACTTTTTCAGTTCCTTTTGTTCCTTCTCGGTTGCTAACTCTGATGATAATTGTTCTTGTTCTGTCCTCTCTCTATCTAACTCCTTCTGTTCAGCAGACATACTTTGTTCTACCTCACTCACAAATTCATTTTCACTGATGTGTTCGAAGGATTCCTTTCCTTGAGATAACACATCTTCAGGTGTGGATTCTGAATATAGGTCCTCTGATAAAGTGTCCTGAGCAACCATTTCATAATTCAGGGATTCAGCAAATTCATACTCATCCTGAACAGGGCTATGGCGGAGCCTGTCTTCACTTGGCTCAGGTGGGAATGTTACTTTAGATGCTTCTTGCAGTGTTTCTTGAACACAAGTTACACCAGAGGCAAATTCTTCCTCTGGGAAGGACACTTGTACTGGGACATTCAGACTGACTTCTGGACTTGCATTTTCTGCTTCATTACTCTGACTGCTTGTTTCATTTACTCTCTCCAGGACATGATGGGTGTCTTCAAATGGAATCGCATAGCTTACCTTCTGGGTAACCACTGTGACTTCTTCAGTGATGGGAGTTTTCCCATGCATAACTTCTTTGTCAAGGGGCCCCATGTAGCCTACTGATTCTCCTTCCCCATAAGTAGTTTTCTGCTCCTCTTCCAGACTCTTCTCCCCAAAAATAATTCCAAAACTCCCCAAAATTCCCCCTTCTGCAGCTACTGGTTGGTATGAGTCATCCTTACCAACTGCTTTTTCTTCTAGACCTTGGCCTTGGTCCTTTTGAGTTACAGATGTGTCATGGAGAATGTCATCTTTGAGAATATACTTCTCAAAATATATTCCTGTTCCATCATCAGTGTCAGAGTTCCTGCTTGGAAATGATGCCTCAGAATTCACACTGTCACCTTCAGAAGCTGTTTCCTCTTCCTTCTTTTTCTCCCCAACTGCTTCTTCATACAGATCCTTGTATAAAAATGCGAGTGCAGGTGGCTCCTCCAGAAGTTCAGGATTAATGGCTTTAGTGGTGGTAGGAAATATCTGGGATCGTGACAAAACTCCTTCCTCTGCACTAAACAATGGCATCCCAGGTGACTTTAAGTCCACATCTCTGTTTATGCTCTTCGGAGCATCTCTGTCAGCCGATTGCTGGATATCCAAATGCTTCCGTGTCTCTTGGTGAGATAATTTGCTATCGTCCTTTTTCATCCCATAGAAGCTTTCATCTAACTTCAGCAAGTCATATTCATGTTCCAGAGTACTTGCCTCTGAACTTTCTGGGAAAGAGACAGTGTCTTCTGTAACCTGCTTTGAGAGTTCCATTTCAACATTTAATTTCCATGGAGCTTTCTGCTTTTCTGGGTCTGGGGAGATGTTATAATCAATCAATGTATATTTTTCAAAATAGTCTTCTTCACTGGGAACTGAAGGCTGATTAAAGGTGAAATCATCTGTTTCTGAATCAGTGGGCATCTCCCCTTCTGTGTTAAGAGATGTCTTTTGTTTATTTTCTTGCAATGATATAACTTGATCAGAATCTTCTAACTTACTCTTTAATGTTTTATGGCAAGAGACTGCCTCACTATTGTCATGAAGGGATATTGTTTTAAATGAAGCCTTCTCTTCCAAATATTCTAATTTATCTTGTTCACTTTCTTCCTGATCAACTGAAGAAATAAATGCAGGAGCATGAATATTCAATATCTCACAGCCTTCAGAAATAATACTGAAGGCACTCTTTTGATCTTCTGAAAGTCCAGCTGGCTTACTAGTCATTGTAAAATCTTCATCTTTTACATGCATGTCTTCAGGCTCCTTGGATATTTCTCTAGCAGAAACCATTTTATCAGCATCAGTTGCTGATGCATTCTTTATAAATTGAGCATAGTTGCTGCTTGCTGAAGAGCTTGGTTCATTTACATGGGCATCTTTCACAGCCTCCACGTGGTGCTTTGAAGCAAGAACAGATTGTTTAGACACTTCAGACGTTAGATCTTTAGATGTTTGAATAGTATGGACTGTATGCCTATCTGGAGTCAATTCTGACCATGGCATTTCTTGTTTCTTCACTGTACCAGTTTCTGGATAAGTTGCAGAAACAAGTGTTTGTGATTTCATAGATGACAACAAATATGGTGGGGTTTCTAAGCTCATTGTTTCATCAAAAGGATGACCTAAAATCTTTTCAGATTCTTTAGATGGAGATCCTTGTTTCACACTTTCTTTTGTGATATCTATTAAACCACCTTTTGATGGCTCTGACACTGTGACCTGTTCCTTTTCTTCAATGTGACTTGCCACATCCCTGCTTGACTTTTCCAATATCCGATTTCCTTCCTTAGGTAAAAAGCACTTATCTAATTCTTCATGAGAAGGAAGATCCACTGGAATGGAAGTCTTGGTTTTTTCCGCCAAAACTTTACTTTCTTCTCTTGGATGTGGTTGAGTTCCTACTGCCCTGGTTTCTCTGATTTCTGGGTGAGCCTCCAAGAGCATAGTTTCTGATTTTTCAGTAACAGATAGAGTTTTAACTAATGGAAATGGTTGAGTTTCACCCGAAGAATGACTTAAGGAGATATCTGATTCTTCAGGTATAGACCTGGCTACATTCACAGAATACTGAGTTTCCTGTTGCTTCTTTCCTTCTAAAAGTACTTGTGACTGCTTTTGTTTTTCATTTTTCTCCTCCTCCATAATTGTGTATCTTTCTTTGTGGTCTTCATTTTGAGAGACTTGCTGAAGCACAGCTGCGGCTTTTGATTCTTCCAATTTAATAGGGCTAGATCCACGTGCAATTTGTGTCTTCCCTATTTCATTATCTCTAAATTCTAATGGGGCCGTAGTTTCTTGCTTTTCTGCCAGCACCTTCTTTTCTGCCAAGGAATATGATTTGGTTTCCAAGTTACCTTTCTCCTCAGTTGGGCTTACAGACCTGAGTTTTGTTTCCTTTTCATAAATTTTCAAGGAAGTAGGTTTTTTCATTTCTTTCTTCAGTCTGTCTTCACCCAGATCAATTAAACTGCATTTAGATTCTTCTACTGGCAAAATTATTGTCTCTGGCTTCCCTGATTCCTTCATGATATTTTTACTTGTGAAACTAGATGAAGCTGATTTTGGCTGTTGTGGCACCTTATCCACTGCATCAAATGAAAAGCATAATTTTTCTTTTTGATCACTTCTTGGCTCTTCCTTAAGAATAGAAATATTCCATTTAGATGGAGCAGAAATTTCTGGCTTCTGGGCTCTTTTACTATCAGTGATGTGAAAAGGAACAGCATTTTGCGCTTCTTCCACTATGGATTTCTCACCCACGGGAGAATAAGGTTGAATTTCACGGTGTTCCTCACCATCAGCAGAAGTAACTACTGAGTTTAAATCCATTTTCTCTGAATAATCTAGGATTTCTTTTTTCCCATAATCTTCACTAGACACCTCAAAGTTGGATTGGGGCTGTTGTAAAACATCTACACTTGATAACAATGTAGGTTGTTCTTTAAAGTCTTGGCCTTCACCAGACTTAACTAAAATATCTCTGGATTTTTCAGCAGGTTTAAGCTTTGTCTGTGGTAACAGATGATCAGCTGGTGTCTTGGCTGCATTAAAGTCAGCTGGAGCTGCTCCTTCAGACTTCAGTGTCACAGGCTCTGCTCCTTCTACAGATGGACTTGGCTGAGTTTCTAAATCTTTTTCAGCAACTTTGTCATCTGGAGTGCTTGATCCAAAAAACAAACTGGACATCCAGGATGTGAAAGATAAAATTCCCTTCTTTCCCTTTCCCTCAGAAAGGCCTGGCTCAACTGCCTTTGGCTGCTTAGGCAACTTTTGTGTTGCCTCAGATGGCTCTGTGGATTGAGGATGTTCATTTTCTTGGTTTGAGGAGAGGGGTTTTATTGGTGTGGGTGTTTCCACCTCAGGTGCTGGTTTCCGTCTTTCATTAACATCATCTGCAACCTCTGACTGAATCATTTTTTCTTCTTCTAATGACCTCTCTCCAGGTAAAGGAGATATACTCCTGTGTGCGTCTTTTTTGCTGCTCAATGCATATTCTGCTTCTTCCGCCAGGAAAGGAGCTGCTTTGGCAGGAGAGGGAATAGTTTCTGATTTGATCAGTTCCATTGATGGGTCAGACACTGGCTTCTGGAGAATTCTTTCAGAAGATATGTTGATTTCTTCCTGGCTGCCTTCTTTGCAAGGCCTGGACAATTCTGTGTTTGCTTTTTCCACTATCAAACTTTCACTCTCCATGAAAGAAAAGATCTGCCTCCTCTCTGCTTCTTTTCTCTCTACACTTCCAGTTGGAACTAAAGATTTCAATTTGGGGGCCAGCTTTGTTTCCGCCAAAGAGTAAGTTATAGTTGATAAGGTCTCCAGGTCACCACTGGAGGTATTGAGAGTAGATACTGGCTCTTGTAATGATAAAAGAGATTCTTCAGCAGAATGTGGCAGAACCTGCTTTTTGGTTTCACATGTGTGGTCTTTATCTGGTACAATAGCCTTGAATTGCCCTGTCATCAAATCATTACTGCCAAAGGCACCCAGCTGCACAGATCCTGGTATTCTTTCTTCATGGTGACTTGCCAGATCCCTTTCTGGCTTTTCCAGCACCCAGCTTTCATCCTTTGGAAAAATAAGGGCCTCTTTAATTTGTGTTTCTTTAACATCTGCACGCTCATTTGCTGTAAGTGGTTTTGATTCTTCCAAAGGCAAATTCTCTTTCAGAAATAAAAATTGTTTAACACCCATATCTTGTTTATCTGCAAAAGATGTGCTTACATCAGGTAATTTAACAGCTTGATCTGAATGAAGTGCTTTTCCAGGCTTCTCTTGTTCAGTAAGGAAGTCAGAAGAAACAATCTTTGATAGATCTGTTATACTCTGGGGCACATGGAATGAATTTGGTTGGTCTGTTTCTTCATTTGCTTTCATTTCAATATGTCCTATCACTGGTGTCTTCAAATTTCCTGCTGACAATAATGGGCGTATTTCTTGTTTTTCTCCCTCTTTAACATCAGCTGAATGGTTCAACTTCTCTGATAATCCTTTTAAAGAAAAAGAAGGTATTGGAAGCTCTTTTGGGCTGTCTCCTTCAACTGGAGAGACCAATGCTTCCTTTGACTGTAAGCTGATTACCTTGGGAGAGAAAGATTTAACTTCCTGAGTCTGTGGTTCCTCCCTAAGGTATGATGAAACCTCTGAAATTTCAGGGTAAACTGTAGCTAACACATGACATTCCTTGTTTTCTTCTTTTCCTTCTTCTCTGCTCCTAAGCTCAGGGAGGCTCTTTTCTAAGACCGAATCCTCAGTTTCAGTTATGGGAGATTTTATTTGTTTTGTATCTATGGATCCATCTTGTCCACCTAAACTATGAATAAATTCTGACCCAGTGCTCAGTAATTCTGATACGTGGCATGGCTTGTCTTTCTTTTCAGGTTCCAAAGAGGGCTCTGCTGGAACAAGATCTTGTTTTTCTGACAGGAAATTTCCGTGAGCTGTAGAAGATGGCTCTACTGCCTCTTTATTCTTATCATCTCCAAGGACTGGAGTTAAATCTTCTAATGCTAAATTTTCCAACGCAGGAGAAGAACTTTTCATTTCCTCATTTTTGCCTTTTGGAACGATATGTTTGGGTAATATGTTTTGAGAGGAAAGAAGTTCAGTTTCTTTTTTCTTTACCTCATTACCTTGGTTGAGCGAAAGTACATGTTCAGGCTCTGACACCTCTGAAGCAGGCAGAGAATTTTTTTTCTGTGGTAAAGCCAGTTGTTCAGAGTCCAGGACTATAGAAAATGAAACACCTTGTTCATTTTCCACCTTCTCTTCCTTAGATACATCTGAATGTTGACAAGACAATGCTTTGGTTATTGGCAACCCAGGTTTAACTTCTTCAGTTTCTACCTTGGACAAAGAATGCACTGATACAGAGGATATTCCTGCAGGTGAATCGAATTTAATTTCTTTCTCTGCTTCTGACCAAGCTGGACGTTCAGGTGCAGCAGTTTCAGTGGGAGAAGAACTAATTTTCAGTGCTACCTTTTCTTCTTTAAGAAGTGGATGTTCATCTATCGACTTCACCAGTGGTGGCAAATCACTTTCTAATTCACTCTTTTCTACTTTTGTTAAGACTGGATGTTCTATTCGAGTGGTAAAAGATAAATCTGTTGGGGTTTCTTCTTTTGCTAACTTAGTTAAGCCTGAATCAGGCTTAGTTACAGATGTTGTGGTTATTGAACAACTGGGTTCGATTTCTTTCTTTATTTCTTCCAAAAACTCTGGTGCAGGTGGTTCGTGTTCAGTTTTCTTTTGCACTCGTGGTGGAGCTGAATGCAGCACTCTAGATGTATCAGTTATTTTAGAGTCATGTTTCACTTGTGTTTTCACTGCTGATAAAATCTCAGGTCCAGATAAAGATGTGTCCTTTAGAGGTGAATATG
>NC_043705.1:56366164-56542538 GCF_006229205.1 Suricata suricatta | reverse complement strand
GTTGATTTTAATGGGGGCTTATGGTCAATTGTTTTCTTTAGTGACTCTTTTGTCGTCTGTGATGGAGTTGAATATTCAGAAGCAGATGTGGAATCTGGTGTGTAATATCTACTTTCTGAGGCCTCTTCTCCAGACAGGACGTGTTCTATGATAGCTGCTGAAAACAGTGGGGACTGGCATTCAGAAGTCTTCTCAGTTGTGGATGGTGAGAGAGAGCGTTCAGATGCAGAGGTCAAAGGCTCAAACTCCTCATTCTCCTCTTCTGAAAAAACTGCATGTTTAGATATACCTTTTACAGCAGAAGGAGAAACTGGCTCAACTTCTTGCTTCTCTAGTTCATGGTTCAAATCCTGTGGGACTGAATACTCTGATACAAAAGCAGAATCAGTAGAAACAGACTCATTTTCCTCTCTTTCTTCCTCAGATGAAGCAACATGTTCAGGTGTTGATGTTTTTAGTGATGGTAAAGTGATCTCTTCTTTTAGCTCCACTTCAGGGGCCAAATATGATGGGAAGGGCTGCTCAGAAATAGATGGACTTTCTGGGTATTCAAGTTCTAGGATCTCTTCCTCCACTAAATTAGAATCTTCAGATTCAGGGGTAGCAGCTACTGGTAGAGAAGTTTCTATTTCTTCTTTCTTTGGTTCCTCTAACACTGGAGGTTCAGAAAGAGAAATGGATGGCTCAGGCACATTTTCTTCCTCCAATTCTTTGACATCAAGATGGGGAGGGCTCCGTTTTTCAGAGACTGGTTCTGCCCTTTCTACTGAAGTCAGGTCCAGCCCTTCTGTCTCTGGTCCAAAATCTTCATGGATGGATGCTGCCAGGCCTATCAAACCTATTTCCTGAGAATCCTTTTCTGCTTCAAATGAAATGGAATGGTCATCAGAATACACATCTTCTTGCTTCACCTCATCCACTGAAGGTGGTGAGATTGAAAAGTCATGATCTGAAGCCACAATTTCTTGTGAATCAGGCTCAAATTCTTCCTTTGCTCTTTCCAGGAACTCAGTGGTAGATGTGTTAGGTGTAAGAGAGGAAGACTCCATGTCATGGAGTTTTGTTTCATCGCCTGGTTGTTGTGGCACTAACTGTGGAGGGCTGAGCTGTGTTTCTTGTTCTGCTGTGTCATTACTTGCATAAGAAGAAACTGTGTGCTTGGTGGCGAATGTGGCCTTTACGGGAGAATCAATATAAATTTTCTTTTCCTCTTCATGACTGAATGAGGAGGTCAAGGACTCTGATTTTTTGGAGAGTACACCTCTCCAAGGTGAAGCAAGCTCTTTTACTTTATCATCTTCTATGCTTTGGGCTACTAATTTGCCTGTTTTGGAAAAAGTGTTAGAATCACGACTGCTCAAATCTGGCTCTAGACTAATGGATGCATCTTTCCCCTTCCTATAATGTATTTCTTTAATTACATAACCCTTTGGCAATGTTCCATAAAATTGTAGAGGAA
Organism: Suricata suricatta; assembly: GCF_006229205.1. Lineage (NCBI taxonomy): Eukaryota > Metazoa > Chordata > Mammalia > Carnivora > Herpestidae > Suricata > Suricata suricatta. Next base: position 56,541,079 of record NC_043705.1, on the reverse strand, counting down.
TTAATTCTTCTTTAACTGAATTAAACATCTTAATTTTATATTGTACTGTTCCTATGTAGACTGGCCTTAATACTAAGGGCTTGTGTTCTTTGTATATTGCCCCAGTAATAGGAGGTGTGTTTGAGGGGGTCTTCTTTTTTCTTATTTTATCATAAACACCACTAGATGACTTCTCTTTCTGAGTGTTTAGCACCTGGCTTTCTGAAATTAAAAGATTATCTTTTGTATTTGCTGGAACATCCCGAGATTCGAAAGAATTTCTTTTTTTGTTGCCTTTCCGACGCAAGGATGGTGAGCCGCGCTTTGACTTAGGCGTTCTTTTCCGAACCTTTTTAACTTCATCCACAATGAAGGAAACATTCCCTGGAGGAGAGCTCATAGTTGACCCTTCCAGACTACATACGCCAGAAGTCTGACTTTCTTCTGAGGCCCAAGGAGTAGAAGACCTGCTTGAATTGGTCTCCCAGGTTATTCCACTATCTTCCCGTTGAACTGTCACCATGGAAAAGGAGGGGTCATTTATGATACACTTCTGCTTGGTCTTGCCCTCTTCATCCTGGTCTGATAACCTAAAGTAAGTAATAATATTATTAATAATCACATGCATATTAATAAAAATAATATTAATTACATATAGAAATAAGTAAATATTTTATCCTTACTAGGTGGATTGGCTAATATGGAATTAAAGTATAGATAAATATCACCATCCATATAAAAAATAAGGAGGTATCCAAAATAAAATTTAAAACTCTAAGTCAGGATATGAAATATAATAACACATCCCAGGTGGAATGATTCAGTTCACCACCTACCCTTATCAGGATTGCCCCCTTGACCTCCTGTGGCTCACTCAGTCACTCAGGCTCATTCTTTGGTCACAAGGACCTTCAAAATGTCACTTCTATCTGTGTCCTTTCTGTTACTATTATCACCCTGACCTAGCCTTTTATCATGTCATCCCCTAGATTATTGCATTAACTTCCTAACCGGTCAGCTGGTATGTTTACCTCTTAACCTCCCCATTCTCACCCTACCCTACTCCCCTTTCCAGATCAACTTTACTAAAAATTTTCATCATCCTAATACTTGCTCAAAAACATCAGTAAAGGGGGACCTGGATGGCTCAGTCAATTAAGTGTCCAACTCTTGATTTCAGCTCAGCTCATGATCTTAGTTTGTGGATTCAAGCCCCACGTTGGGATCGGGAATGATGGTGCAGAGCCTACTTGGGATTCTCTCTGTCCCTCTCTCTCTGCCTCTGCTTGCTCTCTCTCTCTATCTCTTTCTCTGTCTCTCTCAAAATAAATAAATAAACTTTAAAAATATTAGTAAGTTTCTCATACCTGTAGGAAAAAAATTCAAAATACTTAACTCTCTGATCTCTAGCTGACATTATTTCCAAGTACATACTTTCACCCTATTCCTACCTGGTACATTTCTGCATAACTATATAATTTCCTGCCCAGTTAATATATTGTGTGGACTCTGAGTAGGAGCCATACAGGGAAAATATAGAGATATCCTAAAAAAAACAGCCCATGGGCTGCACTTTCTTCATGTATGAGCCAGATATCCTAATAGAACCTACCTCCAGAGGCTGCTGGGAGGATTAAATTAGTTAATACACATGAAGTGCTCAGGAAAAGTGCCTAGCTTATAGTTAGTGCTCACTAAACACTATCTGTAATTAAGGCTTTTACACAATCATTGGACTAGAGATGTAGGAAGCCTTGCCAAGGTCATTTTCAACTACTACAGGTGTTTGAAAAGGTGATCTCTTTGGACTGCTCTCTTGTGCCTTCAAGACACAGCTGGCTTTGGCTGCCCCTTCAATTGCCATTGGGCCCTTATCTCAGAGTCTGCAGTACTTTTCTCTGAAAGTTTCTTATACCTTTTCCTCTCTGGTACTCATGTTGTTCCTCCAATTACAATTCGAATCCCCCACCTCACTCTACCTTTTCTGCATATATAAATTCTATCTCCTCTTCAAGGCTTATTTTAAAAATTCCAGCGTTACTATTCCTGACCAGTTCTGCAATCTTGTTTGTCAATACTTCATAAACATTAAGTTCAAGATTAAAACTCCAAGGGTTATATCCGTCTAGGAATATGGCCACAACTTGAGATAAACACAAACTACTGACTGACATATGCCTTTCTACAACAATAAAACAAAACCAAAAACCTTTCTATACTACAAAGCCACTCTGTACAAGTATTAAATTGAGGCACTTTTTGAAAAAATACACAGTTAGAATTTAGGTCCCTTACTAATAATTTTTAATCATCAGTCACTGTTTACATCAGTAGTTCTTAACTCTGGAATATATTTGAGAATCACCCATAGGAAGTTTTTTAAAAACTACTGATGCCATCTCATACTCCTCCCCGCAGAGACTCTGATTTGACTAAACTAGGGTAGGGTCTCAGCTTTTCTGTGTTTTTAGGTTTTAAAAGCTTCCAAGTGACTCCAGTCTAAAGCAGTTAAAAATCACCAGCCTACACAATCCTAACTACGGAATTTAAATAGTACATGCCTTTCTCGCTTACTTCAAATGATTCTTAATTTGTTAGGTCAGGCTGAGGGCCAAGACCATAAATTCTTACAGTTACATTCTACCCTACTTTCTTAAACCGCAGTTTCCAGTAGTCTGCAGCAAAGGGTGTATGGACTGCTGAGATCCTGATTTCCTTCACTCTCATCACAGTCAGGCAGAGCCTAGGGCAGCCAGAACTCCTGCCCCGCTGGTCTTCAATAGCAAGAAGATTCATCCATTCATCCCAGTGCACTATAAGTAATTTCACTTCCTATGCATGCTATGAGTGCAAAGGGCTGGAAAGCAGTGGGAAGAACTACTTTCTCCATTTCCTTGGCAACTCTTCTCTCACTTATTTGCTTTGGTATAAAACCACTGAACTTAATTAGGAATTAAGACTCTATCTTGGTTCTAGATTGAGTCTTATTTTAAAATACTTTTTTTTCGGGCTATTTACATACCTAATTAAAGTTATTCCTCAGAATTTTCAATTCTTTCTACCCCTTCTCCCTTTAGCTTTGTTTAAGAGAAGTAGGATGAAATTAAAAATTAAGGTTATGACATGCATCTGAGAAGTCAGCATTTTGAAAGCCCATGACTACAGTAGAATTATAAAACCAATTATAAATTCAATTTAGAGTTAATTATTGATTGTAAATTTAATGTACTCAACCGGAGAAGTTTTCATTACTAGATAGAATGAATTCATGAGTGCTTAGCAGAATACCCAAATGGTGATTCTAAGAAGAACCTTACTGAGGTGAATTCACTCAATCATTCATTCATTCATTCCTCATTCAATAAACTTTTGTTGGGTTTAAATACTAGGAATACAAATATTAAGACACAAAATCTACTCTCAAGAAATTAAAAATCTAATAAGGAGACAGAACTAAACATGTTAACACAGTGTGACCAGTATTATTCTAGAAGATATGCAAGATACAGTGACAATATAAAGAAGAGAAGACTTCACAAAGGAAAGATACTTGAGTTGGATTTTGAAGAATAAATAGGAGTTTGCCAAATGGATGAGGAGTGGAGGTGGTGTGAGGATGGAGAGGTTATTCCAGGAAAATGTCACAGAATATGCAAAATGTACATATGAATAAATCAGCCTGGCTCACTGAAAAACCTAAAGTATTTTGGGATGTCTGGATTTTTGGAGAGAAGCAATGGAATAAAAGAATGACAGAGCCAACAGGAATCAGAGAATGACTATATTAGCATGTGTAAAGCCACAGCCCAAGTATTCACATTACACTCAGTCTAAAAAAATAATTTCCCTTAATAGAAGAGAAATGGTCCGCACAGAGTTCAGAAATATATTTCTTATTCAGGAACACAAGTGTTCTCATCTCTGCAAAAATGTATACATCAGGTTCCCATAGTTAATGGATATTGGCTATGAACATCATCTCATTCATTCTCCTCTGATTCTCACAAAGTTCTCATTATTACTTGGCTTCCCATGTAGAAGACTGACACAACTTCATGACCTGTGTATGAGCTCACTTTCTTGCCCCTTTAAGAGTTGAGCAAGAAGAAGGTTTACCAGGTCTGAGTTAGATCAGAAAAAATAGACTTGATGCAAGAGCTGAGTGCCAAAGTCTTCTCCTTCCTTTTGATAAGCTTTATCTGATTAAGGAAGTTTCCTTCTATTCCCATTTGTTAAGAGATTTTTTTTAAACAATAAATGAATGCTACATCTTACTAAACAATTTTTATACAACTATAGAGATGACCATATCCTTTATTCTGTTAGTGTGATGAATTATAATGATTGATTTCCAGATGTCAAACCAACCTTGAATTCCTGAAATAATGACATGTGTTTGTGATGTATTATACTTTTTATATAATATTGGATTTTGTTCACTAATACTTTGTTTAGGAATTTTATTCCTGTGTTCATGAAAAGTAATCTCTTTTCTTACAACATGCTTGTCGGGTTTTCATATTAAGATTGCAACACCTCAAATAGCAGGTTAGGAAATAGTCTCTCTTTCAGTGTTCTCTGGAAGAATTTGTGGAAGATAGAATTATTTCTCCCTTGAGCATTTGGTAGAATTTATTGGTGAAGTGGTCAGGACCTGTAGTCTTCTTTGTGGTAAAGTTTTTAATTAGTAATTTATTTAATAGTTTTGTGTTTACCTGGAATTTCTATTTATTTTTGTGTCCATTTGGCAGGTTATATTTTTCTAAGAATTGGCCTATGAAACTAAATTTTAAAAAGTCATTGTAATAAAATTACTCATAAAAGGGGCATCTGGGTGACTCAGTCAGATAGGCAATTGACTTTGGCTCATGCCGTGGTCTCACAGTTCTTGAGTTAGAGACCCACATTGGGCTCTGTGCTGTCAGTGCAGAGCCTGCTTGGGATTCTTTCTCTCTCCCTCTCTCTGCATACTCCCTTCCCTCTCTCTCTCAAGAATAGATAAATAAACCTTAAAAATATAATTTTTAAAATGTTATCCATTTTTTTCATTATTGGTATTGGTTATCTGTATCTTCTTTTTTTTCTTTAGAAGGTCAGCCATAAGTTATTATTTAGTAATCTTTTCAAATAAAGTTTGGCTTTATTGATGTTTCCTAGCTCATAAATGTCTGCTTTTTAGTATTTCCTTCCTTCCTTAATTGAAGGCTGTGCATTTCTTTTTCAAAAAAAGATTTGATGTATCACATAAAAGATGGTATATATACAGTATTTTCATTATTATTAATCTCAAAATATTTTTGAATTTCCACTGTGATTTCTTATTTGACCCAGTGATTATTTTAAAATGTATTTCTCAATTTCAAAATATAGGTGAATTTCCTAGTTATTTTCTTTTCAGTGCTTTCTTTGCATTGCAGCCAAAGAATTTATTTTATATTATGTTATACTTGAAAATTTGTTGAAATTTGTTTTATGGATATTTGGCCAAATTTGGGGGGAGGTTTTGTATTTAATATTTGTGTGTTCTTGAAAAATGCATGTGGGGGTGCCTGGATAGCTCAGTCGGTTAAGCATCTGTCTTCAGCTCAGGTCATGATCTCACAGTTCGTGGGTTCAAGCCCCGTGTTGGGCTCTGTGCTGACAGCTAGCTCAGAGCCTGGAGCCTGCTTCAGATTCTGTATCTCCCTCACTCTCTGACCCTCCCCTGATTGCACTGTCTCTGTCTCTCAAAAATAAATAAAAAACATAAAAAAAAAATTTAATTTTTTAAATTCTTTAAAAAAACAGAAAGAAAAATGCATGTATCCTGCAATCTTTCAGCAACATTTTATATAAAGTAAGTGTGACTTACTAGTTGTCTTATTCAAATTTTTGATCTTTAGTGACATTTTGTCTGCTTTTGTCTATTAGCTACTGAGAGAGACCTGTTAAAATTTTATATTATAATTATGAGTTTGTCTCTCTTTGTAGTAAAGCAATATCACATTTATATATTTAAAGCCATGTTATTAGATACAAATAAATTTAGAATAGTTATATCCTTCTGGAAGTTAATAACTTTTAGTCCTAATGAAATGTTCCTTTTATCTATAAGTAATGATTTGTGTCTAGGTATGCTTTGATACTAATATAGTTGCACTTAGATATTAATAAAACTATACCAGCTTGGTTTTGATTAATTTTTATATGGTATACCTTTTGGCATTTTTACTTTTAGCCTTCCTATACCTTATATTTTAGATGTGTCTCTTATCAGTAGCTCAAAGATTTTTTTAAATAAATTCTGAAAATTTAAATGAAGCCCTCAGTTCATTTAAATTTACTATCATTACCAATATAATCATATATTTGGGGTTAAATATAATTATCATATATTTGGGGTTATCTTCTTTGTTTTCTATTTGTACTACCTATTTTATGTCATTTTTTCTCTCCTTTCCTGACTTATTTCCCTTTTAATGTTTATTATTATTCCATTTTCCCCTCTCTATCAGCTTGGCAGTTACATTATTCTTTCAGTGATTATCCTAGAGATTATAACATGCATCCTTGACTCATTAATGTCTAACACAAATTGGTATTTCTATTTTTTCCAAGACAACACAAAGACCATAAACCACTTGAATTTGAATTTACATGCTACTGTAATTATATTTTAATTCTATAAATGTTTTTAAATTCTATAGACATAACTTTATTATTTTAATTAATTATTTATTCATTTTGAGACAAAGAGAGCACAAGCAGGGAAAGCGCAGAGAGAAGGAGAGAAAGAATCCCAAGCAGGCTCTGTCATTAGCACAGAGCCAGAGGTGTGGCTCAAACTCACACACTGGGAGATCATGACCCGAGCGGAGATCAATACTCAGACGCTCAACCCACTGCACCACCCAGTGGTGCCCCTGCTTTATTATTACTTTAAAAGGTCAGTATTCATTTAGATTTACCTATATACTTAATCTTTTTATTTTGTTTCATTCCTTCCTGCACCTGCAACATTCCATCTGGAATCACTTTCCTCCCTGAAGAATTCCATTTAACATTTCCTTCAGTGTGAATCTGCTGGTGACAAATTCTCTCTATTCTTTTTTTTTTTAAGTCTTTTATACTTCCATCCATTTAAAAAAATTTTTAATGTTTATTTATTGAGACAGAAAGGGAGCATGAATGGAGGAGGGGCAGAGAGAGAGAGGGAAACACAGAATTGGAAGCAGGCTCCAAGGCTCTGAGCTGTTAGCACAGAGCCCGAGGCAGGGCTTGAACCCAGGAACTATGAGGTCATGACCTGAGCTGAAGTAGGTTGCTTAACAAACTGAGCCACCCAGGGGCCCCATTTCCATTCTTGAAGAATGTTTTTTTAGGGTATAAAATTCTAGGTTGGCAGATATTTTCTCTCAATACTTTAAAAATAGCATTCTATTGTCTTCTATCCTCCACTGTTTCATTGATAAATCAACTGTTAATGTAATTGCATTTCTGAAGGTATTCTGGAGTACTTCTCCCTATCATTACTCTGCTATTTTTAGGATCTTGTTGTTGTCTTTAATTTTCAGAAGTTTTACTACCCTGTGCTTAGGAATCTTATCCTGCTTGGAGTTTTTATGGCTTCTTAAATCTGTATATTGATGTCTTTCTCCATTTTTGAGAAATTCTCATCCATATTCTGTTCAAATATTGCTTCTGTCTCTTGTTCTTCCTCTTTTTCTAACATTCCAATTTTTCATAAATTATAATTTCTCATTGTCTTTCCTGTGTTTCCTTTAAATGTTTCTTTCAAGCTGTCATTCAATACATTCATTCTATCTTCAGCTATGTCTAAACTGCTACTAAAATCATCAAATGTGTAATTGTTATTATATTTTTCAGTTCTAGGATTTCCATTCTTTTGTTTCTAGTCCTCTGACAAAGTTCTCAATCTTGTCTCTTATTTCCATGTTCCCCTCTCCCTATAAATAAGTTCAGCATTACATAAGTATCACCCTCCCCCAGAAGCCCTTGTCTTCTTAGAGCACTCCAGCTAAGGCCCTGAATAAGTAAGACTTTTTATGGGATAAGTACCTGAAGGATTTGTGTATTCTGCTACTTCTCTAGCTCTACATTTTCCTCAATAAACCCTAATCTATATTTTCATTGTGTGACATACATAGTCTTTTGTATAGTTGAGGAGGGGTTATGATATCCCCTGAATTGTGTTTTGGTATCCTTGCTGGTAATATTCTTATATCCTGTTGTTAAATTGATGTATTTTCTAAATTTATTGTGTGTGAGCTGTATTAGTATAAATCAGTTTTCAAGAGATAAATTTTATTAAATGTGCTGAAAAAAATCTAACTTCTGAAGTTCCAAAATAAAGGATAAAATTCTAGAATATGACCATATCAAAAAAATTCTTGTGTTTGCAATTTAGCAGTGATCACCTTTCTTAAATACACCTTGTCTCTTCATTCCATACACTTTAGTTGAAACAGAGACTAATAACTTACTGAAAATTAAATTATTGGTCATGAATGGAAAGAGCCTTGTGGTTTTATAATATTTTTCATTTTACAAGTGAGAAAAACCAAAGAAAGGAAATACACATATATCCAAATTGAAATTTTTAAAGAGGAAAATGGGTAGCCATTGAAGTAGAGCTACCAAAATAATGATTTCCCTTATTCCATTGTCATCTTTGTTTTAATTTAATACTTCTTTGTATTAAAAACTATATTTATTTTAATTTAATGCTTCTAAAGAAGTAAAATAGGTCCTCAAACTTTTTATCTGAAGGCTAAGATTTATAACTATTATATTTTGTTTTTATTGGACTCAAGATTAATTTCTAGGAACTAGCAGTACCTTCTTCTGAGCAACAACTAAAGTGATATTCCTTATGGAAATATAATTATGAGCAAAACCTTAGATTTTCATGATGACTTATTCCACTCTCAAGCAATCATACATAGTGCACTAATAGTGTTTCAAACAAGGAAAGGTAATGGATAGGATTTTTTCCCTACTATACCTGTTAAAGCACATTAATATCAACTCTAATAACACAGTAAAGAAAAGTCACATGTGATCTTGCTTATATTGCAAACTTTGAAAAACATGTTTTTAAAGTATAAAATATCAACATGCTTGAAATATTCTAATACAAATTGTTAATATTTTATGAGGGCCTTAAAAAAAGAAGTATAGAAAATAACCACTAATTCTACAATTAATATTTTAACAAAAAATTAATTGAATATCCATTTCCTTAGCAGAAATTAGTCATATGCATTGCTGAACAAAGTAATATAAAATAGCTTAGGTTAAGAGGCGCTTATAAGCTATTTGGCAGGTAAGGGGGGGTGGGGGCGGGAATAGTATGAAACCATGAATGAAAAAATTACCATACAGGTTTATCATGCCCTAATATAAAGTCCTCATTTTGTAGATATCCTAAAGACCACTCAAGTTCATTGTAGATGAGAAGAGTATCTTATATTCATAATGACCAGACACTTAATAAGCATGGAGATTCAAGCCCTCTACTACTTGAAATCCATTTGTCTCTCTACCTTTATCTTTTACTCTTCTTCATGAACCCTATGCTCCAGCCAAACATCAACCTTAGCCCTCATGGCTTTGCTTACATCCTTCTCTTCACTTTACACTTTTCAGAGACAGCTCATGTATCAACTTCTCCATGTAGCTGTCAATGATTCTGTGAGCCAAAAGTAATTTTCCTCCTCTGAACTTCCGGAATTTTCATGTAATCTTCTATGGTATTTGCCACCCTACATTAGAATTACTTTTACATATATCACAGCTACTCTACAAGGCTGTAAACTACCTATGAGCAGGAATCCTGTCTTTGATGAGCTCTCCTCTTGTGAAGTCTTTCCAAAACACTCATCTTTGTTTTCAGAAGAACAGTTCTTTTACTTTTGCATTCAGTTTATTCAGCTTCAGTAATATTTAATTAAATCGTGCAATAACAATAACAAATACAACTAGTATAAAAAAGCTTGAGAATAAGCACAACAGACCCTTAGTAAAAATGCTACTCAAATGACAGTATACTGCTACAAACAGTGGTTAGCTTGCCTTGCGCATCAGCCTATTTTAAAGATTAATTGAGGATCTTTGGTTATTCTAGCCAATTAAGTTTAGTGGAAATAGTTAAGAGGGCTTATATTACTCTTTCTGTAAATTTCGAAAAATCATTTATGTCCATGGAATTTGTTTCAGATGAATTTCAAAACTGTAAAATTTCTTCAGTCATTGTTGACTTTTAACTGATTTCAAACTGAAGCCCAAAATCCAGATTCACTCATTCAGCAAGTATTTACTGAGCTCCACGTATGTAGTAGGCACTGTGCTTGCTAGGCATGATTTTTTACAGAAAGCTAATCACTTGGTGCAAATTTTCTAAAAGATCTTTACAGTTCACTTCAAATTAACCAATTTGGTCTGAGCTATAGATTTATGCTAGGCTATAAATTAATTTTTCCTTATTTTAGTCTTCTGTAATCCAAGATGTATTTGGGTTTTGCTACTGGACGCAGCTCCACAGTAAAGTGAATCAGGTGCTTGCCTAAGCCCTCACCTCTACAGGAGCGTTACGAGACACAGTCAACATTCTCTGAGCCTAGTTTCAGAACACACAGTTGTGTGGGAACATTTTTCTGTTTCATCTGTACAAGGAATTATGAATAAACTATGCAGTATAAAGATTCACATCTTTTTAGATTTTTTAAAGGACTTTTTTAATCTCATAAAATACATGACAGCAATATATTTAAATTATTAAATGAAACACGCATTGCTTATTCGAGGTATTTCTTTCTATGTGGAAGAACATCTTTTATGTAACAGTCCTTCCAGGCTTAGCTTCTCTCTATCACTGTTTCCTATTTTACTTTGTTCCTTGTGCAGTTAAGTACATAGAACAGGCCCTCCTGCGGAGAGGCCTGTAGTTCTTCAGAATTCCTGACTGGGTATAGGAAACTGTTTATTTCTGAGATTTGGAAAGCACATTGTTATCCCACACCTAAGCCACATTCTCTGATATTAGCAGCTTTATCAGTAATAAGGTTGACATTTTGATCTGTTTGCCATTCCTTTGATTTATTTATCAGTTGTTTCAGAATTTAGGCAGAGGAAAGAGGGTGTTGTGTAATAATCTGCTTGTCAAAGCCCAATATACACAAGTGGCTGCAAGTATAACAGTTGGCAAAGCCCAAAGGCCATCACTTGACAACAAGAACAGATATGAGAGCTAACCTTCATGCTTGTGAGTATCCACCATAAACCGATATGTGGACTGATTGGACCAAGAGAAATCTGCCAGGCAGAACTCAGTAATGCCCTGTCCACATGTAGGTTTCTTTCACAAGCACACAAACCTATGCACATTTTCATTTGCACTGTTTTTCAGAACTCCAGAATTACAACGGTTGGTATGATGTATTTTAAGCAATGCAGACCAATTTTAAAAGTGCTTTACCCATGGTCAGTTATAAATAATATTATATCCATGGCAAAAATGTTCATGAGAATAAGGGTTGGCAATGTGAGTCAGATTGTGCAGAAAAAGATAAAAGTTAGTATTCTTTAATGCCTCAGGTTACGTCAGCCTTAGGCCATGTGAACTCTTAGGCTGGTCCTATAGTGATTTGCTGACAGGAGAAAGGAAACCTGGATTCCAGACCTTGCTCTGACACTCACCCAGTGTCTGCTTTTTCATAGATAAACAAAACAAAGTTCTTGCTCTCATGCTGCTTAAATTCTAGTAGAGGAGAAGACAGAAAAAACAAAGCAAACATACAAATATTTGTTAATGGTAAGTGCGGTGAATAAAATAAAACAGAATAAATGAGATTGAAGGAGATGGTTTGAGTTGGGGTATAATATTAAACAGGGTAGTTAAAGAAGACCTCTCAATGTCGAGACATTTAAGCACAGATTTGGAAAGAGGGAGGGACAAAACATGCAAATACTAGCAAAAAGAGTAGAGCAAACAATATTACTAACACTGCTAATATGAGACTTAGCAAACACAGCAAAGATGGGAGTGTAATGAAGCTGGGTGGGGGAGAGAGAGAAAAACAGGAGATAAGGCAAGAGGTAACTGGGAGCCAGTTCACTTGGTCATCAAGGCCATGGTAAGTGTTTGAATTTCACTCTGAATGGGACAGTAAGCCATCAGACTGTCAGTCCTGCCATCATCTAGTTGCTCGGAGATGGGCAGCTACTAGGCTAAGCTTCTTGGTCCATCTGCCCCCCTCCCCGCCCCTTGCTCTTCCCTAATGGGGAATTTGAATCTTAGAAGAATGGTTGGAAGAATGAAAATCCATGGCAGACTTTCTTGTTCCCTGGACCCCACCTAGCACTCCTCTGGTTCTTGCCCAATCCCTCAGTCTACCATTTATACTGTGACCTTTTCAGAGTTCTAATAGATTCCATTTTCCAATTTAGAGAGAGAGAGAGAGAGAGAGAGAGAGACTACCTTGAGTTAGGTGTGGCTAGATGGCAGCCAAGTAACAGAGTTCTAGGCAGTGGAAGGTGAACACTAGTAACATATGCCATTCCTAGGTAGGGATCATTATGAGACTGACGCACTGCCTACTGCGCCAAGAGGGCCGCTGATAGGGATCATTAAAACCTCCCACATGTGACCCTCTGTACTTTTTCCCATGCACAGCTTGAAGCATGGCAACCTTAAATGTCACATAATGAAAAGAACAAAGCCACAACAAGTAAGATGCCTCGGTCCTTGAGTCACTACTTGGAAGAGAGTTGCCCAACTAGAAATACCTGCATTGGACTTTCAAGGAAGCTTAAGAGAAACTTATATTGTGATGAGTCATTGACATTTGGTTTGTTACAGTAGCTAGTGTTGTCTAATACATCTCTCAGTCATCATGAACCAACTCACTCCAATATTGAACATTGGTACTATATGGCATAAAAAACACTTCTTTTGTTATATATGCTTTATACATATGTGTGTGTGTGTGTGTGTGTGTGTAATTTTAATTTTGATTATAAAGGTAAATGAAAACATTCTTATAAAAAATTACTCTAACATTGATAAGCAAAGTCTCTCTTAACTACCACAACCCCTATTCAGTCTCATAATCAGAGATAACCATTAATTGATAATATTTTACAAATGAAAAAACAAAATTGAGCCTGGAAAAATAAATAATAGAAATTGTCTTTAAATTCTAATAAGTATGCATAATGTGGACAGTCATGGGAATGCTAAGAGGAATAACATAGTGCCTGCCTTCTACGAACACTGACCCTATCATGTTCATAAATCGACAAAGAGATCATTAAAATACAGCTGATACATGTGACAACAGAAAGGTAGTGCAAAAGGCATCAGACATGGATGTACAGAGAAGGAACGTTTTTAACTTTGGGGCAGACTGGGGCAGGCTGTATGAATATATGTGAGAGGAGGGGTTTGGAATATAATCACACAATATGAGAGATCGATGTAAGGTTTTGCAAAATTAAAATGAGTTTCTCAGGAAGACCAGGTTAGGAATGATTGAGGGCAATTCAAGGAAAAGGAACAAGTACAAAAGGAGTGAGGAGTGAAACCATAGGGTCTGTCTGGGTGTGCAAAAGTCTAATTTTGAAAACTGAGAGATCCAGTACCACATGTTAATATTATTTAGATGCTTCCAAATGCTACTGCAACCTCCAAGCAGGCTGGAAGATACTCATCACTCAGGGCATTAGACAGTACTGGTAATTAGTTAATGATGAGCTACATATTCACTTGAAATAATTTGGGTCAGTGAGCACCTGCAACATGTGCTTGACCTTCCACCAGAATTATGTGAAGAAGTGACTTAATTGAAAGTGCAAGATTTCAAAATAGTGACTAGCTTTCATCTTTCTGACTCCCAACCCTCCCCAACCAAAATATTACATCTGGGTTACATGAATAAACTTCTCCATTTACTTCAAGTAGGAAATGTCTACCTAGTAGTGGGTAAAAGTGTTACATGACCTGTCAGGATTCTGGAATTCTAGGAGCCATTCATCTCCCCAGCATGAAAAAGAAAACTTTGGGTTTTGGAATGAGCAATCAACTTATAAATACTTAGGGGGTAAGTATCTATTCAGGGCCTGGCCATGAGTTGGGAGCCATGATTCAATTAAATAAACTGCAGGCAAATGTTTGAATTCACTAGAGAGAAGTATAAAAACTCATCCACTAAATTCTCCACTATTATAGAACATTAAGGGCAGAAAGGTGCCAAATCTAGAGAACCAAAATAAATGAACTATGGTGTGATAGGGCTGGTTTATAGCTTAGTGACGACTTCAAACCAAAACATCGGCATATCAATTATTCGTGGGCTTGGGAGCTCATCAGTGGTGGCACCATTGACATTTGGAGTGACATAAATTCTTTGTCATGGAGGGAGGAATTATCCCTTGTGCTAAGGGTGTCTAGTAGTATCCCTGGCCTCTTTCCACCAGATAGTAACAGTACCTGGCCACCAAAACCAAAAATGTCTTCAGAATTATATTAGTTGAGAACCACTGGTATAGGAAGATCCAAGACTGAGGGGAAGAAACAATCAACCATAGGCAACATTAACCTTGGCTGAGCATGTAAATGAAAAACCAAGGAGGATAAGAACATTTGTGTTCTGGGATTCCCAGCTGAGGAGTTAAACAGAGGCTTAGCTCTTTAGCACTGGAATTCTTCAACAGCTACTGAGTATTAGCACAAAACAGAAACTGTGCCCCACCAGCCACTGCTGTCAAATTCCTGTGAGGGTTGAGGGGTGGTTACCAAGAGACAGAGCACTTCATCTGAATAGAAAGTGTCAGGGTGGGATCTTTTTAAAATAAATCAGTGAGTCAGGATAGACTTCTCCCCTGCTGTTCCACTTTTTTTTTTTTTTACTACAATTATAACTCCATAAAAGCGTGGAAGATGAGGACTAATTTGTCCAAAAGGTAGGAAAAACTGGATCGGTTTTCTTTATTTCCTTAGTGACCCTCCAGCAATTTTTCGTAGATTTGCAATAACGAAAAAGGCCTTATATTGTGGTCTTAAAAATGTTAATAATGCATATAAAGATAAAACCCAGCTCCTCTATTAGACGAAATGAGGGCTTGTCCATATGCCTAGTATAGTATATGGCAACATTTTTCTTAATGTTTTTTCTTAACATTTTTTTAAGGGGGAAAGAAATAAAACACAGCAAGACCTCACTCCAGCAGATGCTGCTGAGCTCAGCAGGGATAGGTGAGAAACTTCCCAACTCTGGAGCTTTGCAAGTGGGGACCTTCCACCTGTACCAGCAGAGAGGCTTGGGGGACAGTAGGTTGGCTCTCCTGGGCTGTTCGAATCAGCCTCACAGAGACACCACTGGCAGCACAATGAGGGCACCCTCGGCCTAGCTGATGGCCCCCTCATCAGGTCCAAACACCATTGCTAGAAAAAGCAAGAAATATTTTACCTACAACATAATGCAGATAGATAGTAAAAGCAACATCATCAAGGAAGTTTCTCAAATTCCGGAAAGAAAAAGAAACAAAGAGATGAGATAAAATTCCCAATAATACACTAGGAATAATTTGCCAGTAGCTTGCTCTAGTCTTTTTGTTTTTGACTGTAAAATCTCAAAATTGGAAGTCAGCAAAAATAGATTCAATTGTTTAATTTGCTTTTATGGGGGATATATGGATATGTTGGGATAAATAGGATTAATGTAAAACTTGGCATCCCCCCAAATCATATTTATAAGACTTTAAAGCACTTAAACTTTAGCAATTCTAAAAATTAAAATGAATTTCCCATAACATTCTCTTATTCATCACCCACAAAGGAGAAAGAAAAATCCAGCAGAGAAAAAATATAAGATCTAGTAAAATGTTTTAAAAAGCATAATATAGGCAACATTTGTGAATACTTTTCTCCCTATTCCTCATTTGAATTCAGGTAAAAAGTCAGGATTTTGATGTTCTGACTTTAAAAATAAAAAATGTCCCTAATTGCCAAATATAAACTCACTATAGAAAATGTGGGAAACAGAAAAGCATGAACGAAAATGAAAATAATCAATAATCTCAACATTCAGAGTTGACCACTTTTAATATACTGGTATATTTCTTTTATTCTTCTATTGTGAAATGTGCTTTTTATAATTTTTATTTTTTTACACAAATGGTAGGTTTTGTAAAGTGCTTTTTAAATTTAAAAATATATTCTGAGCATTCTCCCATGCAATTATTCTGTTCCAACAGCTATTCTCAATGTTTTTGGTCTCAAAACCACTTTATGCTCTTAAAAATTATTGAGGACTGTACTTTCAATAGTTATAATGTTAGCAATTAACAAAACTTTTAAAGCTTTTTATTAATTCATTTTAAAATCAAGTAATTCTGGGGTGCCTTGCTCACTCAGTAGAGCATCCAACTCTGGATTTTTGTTCAGGTCATGATCTCAGGGTTGTGATAATGAAGCCCTATGTCAGGCTCTATGCTGAGTGCAGAGCCTGCTTAAGATTCATTTCTCTCTCTCTCTCTCTCTCTCTCTCTCTTTCTCCCCCCCCCACTCCCTCCAACTCGCACTGTCTCTCTCTCTCTCTCTCTCTCTCAAATTAAAATTAAATTAATCAAATAAAGTAACCCTTACATGTCAACATCAGTAACATATTTTACAAAAATGAATTCTATTTTTCAACATAAACAAAAACATTTAGTGATAAAAATGACATTATTTTATCTTCTTGTGAATACTTTTCTGAAATTTTATTTATTTTGAGAAAGAGACAGGGAGAGAGAGAGAGAGAGGGAATGAGTAGGGGAGGGCAAAGAGAGAGGGAGAGAGAGAGAGAATCCCAAGCAGGCTTTGAGGTAGCAGCACAAAGCCCAATGCTGGGCTCAGGCTGAATCTCAGGAACCATGAGATCAACAGTCAGAAGCTTAACTAACTAAGCCAACCAGGTGCCCCAGATATTTGCAAATATTTTTAATGTTTGGCTTAACCAAAGATAGCTGAATTCTCTTATCTTCTTCTGCATCCAAAATATAGATATGTTCTGTTAGCAGAAGTATATGAGAAGGAGCACCTATTGGGCTCAGTCAGTAGAGTTTGCAACTCTTAATCTTGACCATGCCCACATTGGGCATGGAGCCTACTTTAAAAGAAAAGTATATGAAGAAAATCTAGCCTTATATAGATATGTAGTGGGGAAAAGGGAGGAGTAATTCTCAAATTATTGTGGGTATTTTTCTTTATAACATTCCCAAACTTGACAAGTGGTAGTGTTTTAAAGATTAATTGCAATGTGGAATCTAATAAAATTGCCAATGAGCTTTTCATACCCTACACTCTCATGAGAGAATGGAAGTGAAAAATGCAAATGTCTTAATGAAATTAAGTATTAGAAATTAAGTATTAAATGAAAATAGTTTTGATCTTGAGAACACCCTGCAAGGAGATCAAACTTTGAAAGCTACGACTGGTCTATAACTTCATATTTAACAATTAACATGGCATTCTATCACAGGATATAACACTTTACCTCATACCTTATTGTTGAACTATTATTAAAGAAAAAAATGCTAGGGCACCTGGGTGGCTCAGTCATTTAAGCATCTGACTCTTGGTTTTGGTTCAGGTCATAATCTCACAGTTCATGAGTTCCAGGCTGATAGCACAGAGTCTTCTTGGATTCTCTCTCTCCCTCTCTCTCTCTGCCTCTCCCCTGCTCTGCTCTCTCTGTCTCTCTCAAAATAAGTAAATAACTTTTAAAAAGTTTTTAAATGCTATGACAACATCCTCAAATATATCTCTTTCTGCACACATGTTATCTTAGAATAACACTTTAGGAAGTAGAATTTGAGGGTCAAACAAACTTAGTTTTTCAGAATTTTTATACATATTGCCAATTTTCCCTCTGGAAAGGTTTACCAATTTGTGTTTCTATCAGCAGCCTGTACAAGAGCCTTCTGTCCTTGCCCACACTTTTATCAACACAGGGTACCATGTGAGCCCTGTCTTGAGAGTTGTTTTTAGAAAATCAAAATGTGACTGAGCTAGTTGTTAGTGAGCTCACTCTCTCAGATGAAATACAGTACTTGAGATTTATTGGAATTCTGTGCTCACATAGTACTTCTCTGATAATTCGACCACAGTGTTTATTTACTGCTATTTCACATTAGTACAATCAGTATTTACCATTCATCTTCTTTCTATTTGACATTAAGGTTCTTCAGACACAAACTACGTCTCATTACCTTAGTATATACCACAGCGCTGAGCCGATGGGATACAGACAGGTGGGTAATGGTAGAAATAACATTTTTTACCTCAGAGACATCTGCATTTAAATCCTGACTTCATCATTTACTAGCTGTATGAGCTTGGGCAAATTACTTCTCCTTCCTTTCCTACGCTTGAAGGTCATCATCAGTTAACATGGAGACTAACATGTATTTCCCAAGGCAGCTGCATTGCAATATGCGTAAAATACCTCATACAATACTTGGCAATTAACAAATGTTCCATATGTTTATTCTCTGCCTTTTCCTTTCCGATGTTGAAGTCACCTTGTAAAGTCCAGACTTTGAGGATCTACAAATCCACTTTGATTAACTCATAACACTACAAATAATTAAGAGAGAAAGCATCTCTCTAACAATGATTACTTTTGGAAAGTGTAACTAAGCAAAATTGATGAGTTTTCTGGTTATACTTCCCTGCATTACTCAACTGGTACTCCTTCTCTCAGTCAAGATCTACGAGTCTGTGCTACGTGTTCCAAAGAAAAATTACACACGGTCCCTAAACAAAACAGAAAGGGAGAATGAAATCCCTTTTAGAATGTCATGATTGTGCTGGAACCCAAATTAAGAGAAAAGCCATTCAGCCGACTGTGCTGACAGAGTTGTTCCAACTGTACATCCCCAGGGCTGCAAGGACATCATCCCTGACCTTATTCTGGCTTGGAGCTCACAATTCTTGCAGTGGGGCTTGAGGACTAGTATATTTTAATGTAACCCTGAGACATATTCAAATACATTTCTAACAAGAAAATTTTGACATTTTCTGATCCCCTGACTGAGGAAAGAAGAGAAAAGACACTAATGAGATAGATACAGTCCAGACTGAAGTTCATTCTCGATTTTAAGTAAAAAGCAAAGCACCAATCAAGGAGAATTATTTGTGCATCTGGAAGTACACCCCAATTAAAGTGTTGGTGAGGAGTGGGCAGTGAGGAACAGCATTGCTAGATGGCAGCATGGGTCCATAAACCTGCCCAAGTCAAGAGATGCTGACAGATCATACTGAAGGGAGGCAGCAGGGAAAGCAGACACCCCTTCACACTCTGCTCTGTCCTAGGAGCATGTGATATCCTGGCGCATTAGTATTTTCATTTATCTACCCCACACCCACAACTTTCAGACTGTGAGGCTCAAAGAGGTCATGCAGCTGTCACCAGGATGTACTGGAGAACTTCTGCTAAGGCTTTAACAACTCTTTAGGAGAGATTCAAAGACAGTCTGGGACTCTGACTTGAGGTCAATCCAAGACTGATCATGAACGTTTTGCTACCAGCACCTGGATGGTATGTGCTAGAGTTGGTGTTAGGTGCACAACCCTGTGTTCAATAGAGTTTAAAATATTTAGAGGGAGGCATGTGGGTGGGAAGGATGAGTTTCTCTAGGTCTGAAGAAGGCTTTTAAAATTTTGCTGCAGTAACTTGTACTGATGAAGGTTGAATGGTCTTCATGGTTCATAGGTTTCAATACTGTAGCTTCTGATGTCCCAAATATTCCTTACTGGGGGGAAATAAGCATTTCTGGAAACGTGGGGCCTGACTCCACCTTAGGGGGTGTTTTTGGCTAGCTCTGAGGAAGGACACATGTAAAGCCAAGGTCTGTTAGAGGAAAAAAAAATAGCTTGATAGAAATGTTAAGAAGAGATTAAAGCACTCTTGTGCAAGGAACAACCTTTTGTTTCTAAAATCAGCTGAATAGAATCAGTGTCTCCATTTCCAAGTAACCAGAAAAGAGAATCTGAGTCTCATTTCTCCCCTTGGCCAGGGTCGTAGTACCCCACCTTGTGAGTTGAAGTATAATTCCCCAAAGGAGGACTGACCTAGGTATATAGACTAAAAGAATTAAAAGGCAATTAACTTTCTAATAATGGCAAACAGATAATTGATCGCAACAGATAGATCTCAATACAGCTTTGAAACCCCAAAGCAGAGATACCAAGATGTGCAAGACAGGTTATAGTAAGGCCTAAATTAAAGACTTGTTTTTATCATAAAATGGAAAGTCAAAGCTAGAATACACAGTGATAGTCAGATTTAGCTGATATTTAATGGGTAAAGGTACTTCAACCTAATATGGTTATATTTGGTCATTGCTCTATGTTGTACTTCCAATTAAATTCCTTATGGAAATATTAACTAGTTGATTTGTTCCACTGTTTAAATAAAGCATTGTCCATCCATAAAAAAAGTAAAATCTAACACATCATGTATTCAACATTCTGAGGATCAGGTAACAAAACCTAAAGAAATCCTAGTCCAGTGTCTAATGCTGTTCAAGTAGACATCTGACATCCTTTTGACTGTCTAGCATCTGACTTCTCTTCCCATTTGGTGAATTCACCTGGTGGGTCCTGAAGGTGACAATGCCAGATATTCTCCCCATGATGACCAGCATACCCAGTCCAGACTGACTTGAGAAATGTGATGGATGAAGTAAATGGTAGAGATTCTCATTTTCTCTGGGGGTAGCCATTGTTGCAATCCTGAGTTGCTGGTATGAAAGTGGTCACAGTACAAATTGTGACATCTAGTGCCCAGTAGTAATGGCAACCATCTCCTTACCCTAGAACTTTAAAAAAACAGCCTCACTGAGATATAATTCATATATGATATAACTCGTCTACCTAAAGCATACAATTCATTGGCTTTTAGTATATTCAGAGTTGTGCAAACATCGCCACAATCAATTTTAGAACATTCTCATCAGCCCAAAAATATATCCCACACTCCCTAAGCATCATCCCCCAATCCTCTCCCCATCTCTCTCCCAGCTCTAGGCATCCACTAATATCCTTTCCATCTCCATAGATGTGCCACTTCTGGACATTTCATAAACGTGGAAGTATACAGTATGTGGTCCTTGTCTGTCTTCTTTCCCTAAGCATATTGTTTTCAAGGTTCATCCATGTTGTGGCATGAACCAATACTTCATTCCTTTTTATGGTCAAATAATATACCCCATGTATGCATAATATATCCTTTTTTTTTGTCCATTCATTAGTTGGTAAACATTTCAGTCATTTCCACTTTTGGCTCTTATGAATAGAGCTGCTATGAACACTTGTGAACAAGTTTTTATGTGGACATATCTGTTCATTTCTCTTGGGTATATATCTAGGAGTGGAATTGCTGGGTCAAATGGTGACTCTATGTTTAATCGTAAGAGGAACTACCAGACTGTTATCCAAAGTTATATCAGTTGTATCATTTTACACTCCTACCAGCAATGTATGAGGATTCTGATTTTCCCATATCTTCCAATGCTTGTTATTGTCTTTTTGGTTAGAGTTATCTTAGTAGATGTGAAGTGGTATCTTGTGGTTTTCACTTGTATTTCCCTGATGGCTAATGATATTGAACACTTTTTTCATGGGCTCATTGGACATTTGAATATCTTCTTTGGAGAACTGTCTATTCAGATCATTTGCCCATTTTAAAATTAAGCTTTTTGTCTTTTTATAATTGAGTTGTAGAGTTCACCAGACCAGTTTTGAAGCATGGTTTTAATGGTTGTTCCTGGTCACCTAAACTCTCTTTTACACACTCCTCATGATTTTCTGAACTACTAATATCCAGTGAATACAGTCATTTTCTGCTTCAATTGGTCACAGCTTCTATTGCAACTCCAAACTTGAGTGACACTGACTCTGGAACTCAAGGCAGTTCCTCTCACCTGGAGAAAATCACTTCCATGAGACATTCCTGGCAAATGAAAAGCTGTTCAAAGGAAAAGTTGTTACTAAAGGCCTGGGTTTCTGAACTGGTGATTCTTTTTTTTAATGTTTTTAAATTTAATTTTGGCGGGGGGGCGGGGGGAGGAGAAAGCACAAGCAGGGGAGGGGCAGAGAGAGATGGAAACACAGAATCCGAAGCAGGCTCCAGGCTCTGAACTGTCAACACAGAGCCCGATGTAGGACTCTAACCCACGAACCACGAGATCATGACCTGAGCCAAAGTCGGCCACTTAACTGACTGAGCCACCCAGGCACCCCAGAATTAGTGATTCTTAATTCTTAAGCTGTGCAAATTCAGTCCAAGGAAACTTGTGGGATTGACAGGTGGAAACTCTGGCAGTTTGAGCAGCAGGTAAGAACTGGATCAGAGAGAAACAGAAACATGACTCTAAGAAATGGTTGCCACTTCTTGCCACATTCCTCTAAGATTAAGTAGGCCATTGATTCTCTTAAGTTATTCAGATGGTAACACCCCACTTTTTGGCTGCTGGCAGTCACCCCTCTGCCTTGGTTCTGCAGCCACAGAGGCTGTGTTACCTTCATCTCCTGCCAGCTAGGTTGGTATCTGGGGATTTTCTTCCAAAGAGCCAAGTATGTAAATAGAGTAGCAATCCTATAAGCCGACTTAACTATACATTTTATTATCAGGCATTTATAAACACTGCTTACTTTGCGGAAACTACCTTCCCACCCCTCTTTTTGTGTCCTGGATTCTCTGAGTCAGAAAAATAAGAATATCCCTCCCTCCCAGAGTAATGAGTGATCTGAGGCCGAGGGCTTGGAGAAAGGGCTTTCTGCAGTGTCCTAGGTTATCTCCTTAACAGATGCTGATAGGTTTAAACTTTTAACCTTCTCACATTTCTGTCCTTAATCTGTCTCTATTGACCTGCATTTTTGCCAAATTCAAAGACCACTTGTCAGCTCTCATGCTGCAGTGCCCTTCTCTTGGCACCCAGGAACACGATGATTTAAGACAGTGATGGCGTGTGGCGTTGATGTAAAAGAAGGAAACCTGAGGCCCTGGGAGGAAATGTTTTATGGTGAGCTCCAATCACTTGTTCATTCAACAACCATTTCTTAAGGTGCCAGATCCTGTGTTCTAGCTGCTGGAGATGCAGCAGAGAAGCAAAGCAAGACCCCTGCCCTCATGGAGCTTTTACTCCAGTGGTGGCGATAAACCATGAATAAACGAAAAGATTTCATTTCAGATAGTGAGAGATGCTATGAAGAGCAATCTGAAATAGTGAATTATGTGATAGTGAAAGATAAGGGAGCCCAATGGGCAGAGGGGTTGAGGAAAGTCTATTTAAGAAGTCACATTTCTGGGGTGCGTCGGTGGCTTGGTGGGTAAAGCATCCAACTCTTGGTTTTCACTCAAGTCATGATCTCATGGTTTGCAGGTTCGAGCTCTGCACTGGGCTCTGTGCTGGCAGTGCAAAGCCTGCTGGAGCTTCTATATCTCCCTCTCTCTCTGCCCCTACCCTGCTTGAGCTCTTCTTTCTCACACTAAATAAAATTAAATGAAATAAAATAAACAAATGACATTTCTACCAAAACCTGAAAAGTGAATTTTGGGAAGAAGTGCCAGGGAGAGAAAATAGCAAGTCAAAGACCTGGATGCAGGAACAGCCTTCGCATGTTGGAGGTTCTGAAAGAAGCCAGCACAGCTGGAATGTACTGAACATGGCAGAATGGTGTGAGAAGAGCTGTGAGAGGTAAGCAGGCCAGGTACGGCCTTGAAACCCTATGCAATGCTTCACACCAAGAGGTGAAGTATCTTGCACCAAGTCACACAGCAAGTAGGTGGCAGAGGCAGAGTGATTATCTAGGTCTTTTCAATCCTATCAGGTGTTTTGGCATTATAACCTGGGTTATGCCCAAAACGATGCTGGATGAAGAAGGGATTTACTGAAGCCCTTCTTGGCTATCTAAAAAGTCTAAGAGGAGACAAAGGCCACAATGGTCTCATTCTTCTCCTCATTCTCTCATGGGGAAAAAAAAAACCCACAGAAACAAAAACAAAAAACAAAAACTAGATACCAAAACTTCAAAGTGTACCATGCTAAGTCCAATACAAATTCTTTTAAACAAAGGTATTACAATAAATATCTATTAAACATTTGTCATATGATCCCATAGAGCATGTAGATAAGTTATTTTGGTGTTGCTATGTTTGGCCATGAAAATTCAATCGTACTAGATTGCCTAATGTCTATTTTTAAACGTAAGACCTATTCCCCCCCTTACACACCAGGAAACTTAATATGCTAAGATGCTGGTCAGGATTAGCTATTATGTAGATTTTCTGGGTCTTTTATGGTTTTGTTGTACCCAAGATTTCTTTATCGCCCCCAGAAACCAGAGACCGCCAGGGAGGCCAAAGCACGCATGCAAAAGCAAAGGGCTTTATTACGAATTTAGGCTCGCCGGGGCCTAAACTTGGGCGCACAGACTTTACAGGCGTGGTGGATCCATGCTGAGAGCGAGTGAGCCCTGAACAAAGGTGGGGCAGGGCTTTTATGAGTTTGGGAAGGGGGAGTTACAGGAGATTGTGACATAGGTACAGTGACCCAATCATAATGGTACAACAGTATTGGCAGCAGCTCTAACCATACACACTGTTCAGAGCATTTGTTACTTTTGGCGGGACCCAATTACAACATTTAGGGTATCCTTGAAATTAACCAATTACAGAGCGAGTTCAGGGTCTTGTTTGGTGACTATCGGGTTAACTTTAACACTAGGTAACAGGGTCTTATCTAAAGTTCCCATCTGCAGGCCTTACCCTTAGGAATGGGGGGTGAGGTAGCTGGGCTTTCCTGATTGGATACCCCCGGGCAATGTATGACTGCCAAATGGCCATATGGTTCCGAAGAGACTGACCTTAGACCTTTTAGCTTAGAGGGGGAAACAAAGCCAGTCATGGCGTCTGTTAGGTTCAGACTCATGTTCTTATAGTTTGCTTTTAAAATCAGAAGTAAATTAAAATAGTTCTTTTTTAGAAGTATTTTATGCTCAAATAAAAAAGAAATTGGCTAATAAAGACCAGATATGTATCCACTGTGTATTGAGACATACAGTCTTGAAGTGAGCACTGAATTCATGAGCACCATTAGACTAGGGTTAGAACCCTAGCACACTTATGAGCTGTCTGACATTAGATAAATTACTCAGTACTGCTAAGCCTTCATTTTCTCTTTCATAAACAAAGATGAAAACAATGCCTATATCATAGAGTTATTGAGAAAATAACAAAATAACATGTGACAGTGCAAGGGATAGACTAGCTATTCCTTGACTCAATACTGGTTTTCCTTCCCTTCTCTGGGTCTCTGTTCACTCATCAGAAACATAAGTCAGGGAAATGAAGCTAAGGCCCCTTTAAGGTTAAGAGCTATCAGCAGCCAGGCTTTCCTGCCAGATTTGGGACCACAGGACCCTGAAATTTTTTTCTGTAGGCAGAAAGAGAAGTGCTAGCAAGGTGGACCCAGAGACTGACACAGACTCTGAGACTTGATGGGATGACGCCTGCCTCAGCTCCCCAGGCCAAATTCATTTTACTAATGCATCTGCTTCAACTAATTACAAGTGAGATTATTTGTTTACTGGCTGCCCTCTCCAGAGACTACATTCTAAAGATTAGGAGTTCTGTTTTGTTCACTCATTCTGTGTAGGTACTCAATAAATTTCTGTTGAATGAATGAGCCTCTTTTCTTATAGTAGGGACATTTCTGAAATTGAAGGTGTCATGAGCTTGCTAAGCTTCCCCATGGTATTGGCGCCTCAGCATCCATTTTGTTTGTTCAAGTGCCCTGCGGGAGCCTTAAACTAACCGTCCTTGGTAAGTCAGAAGAGTTACATGCCATTGAAAGTTCCTGATAGGACTTCCCCAAAAGTTCTTGTGATCAACAGTCTCCTCCATGCCTCCCCTCTGTAGGCCCCTTACCAAAACCCCACTAATTTTAGTTCAAATTGACTGGTCCAGTCTTAGCCCAGGCAACCCAAAGCCCTCCACTCATGGATCCTAATAAAGGCACTTTTCTTGGGGTCTTGACCTTCTCTTTGCTTGCACTCTGCCTTCACCTCAGGTGTGGCCCCAAGAGGTATGTATGCTGTGAACTTCCTCTAGGGCTTGTCAGTAATAAAGATCCAATTGCAATTTCTGTTGTGGTCTTTTGTCAGACTATGGCTCACCATCTGGCACCCTATGCTCCACTTAACAAATATTAATTTAACAAAGTCATAACAGGAGGAAATCAATCTTATTTACAAATCAACAATTTTAAGTGCCCTAGTGAATTCAGCCATTAAGAGGAAATGTGTGGTGAATGTAAATGTGTAGTATGTAAAAATTTTTAAAGAGAAGCATATGCAAACTAAGCAAATATAGTAATGGCTCTGAGAGAAGGCTTTGAGTGTTCAGTTTGGAAGACAGGAGTGGCATCAATTAATCTTCCCACATATCTTGGACTTTATCAGATTAGAATGTGGAATTTTGGAACTGAATACTCCAGTTGTCTTAATAGAGTACTTTTTTCTGGGCAAAAAGCAAAAGCCTATTCTTATCCTCCCATCTATGATTTGGCTGAAGGGTCAGACTAGGGGAGGCTTTCCAACAAGTCACACAAGGTGGGAATGATGACTGCAGACATCCTAATTGAACAATCCCTTGGTACTTATCACTGTCCCCTCCAAGCTACTGTGTTTCCAGAGTCACTGGACATCGTCAATTCCTGGAAAATGAATAGTACAACACTTCTACCTAACCTAACAGATTCAACATCCCAACTAAATTTGCTTCTCATGGGAGTCTGGATGACTTGGCATCCACTTACTTATTCATTCATTCAGTTATTCATCCCATTCACTCATTCATTCAACAAATATTCTCACTCTTGGAAATGCTAAGTGCTTCTGGGTGGATGAGAAAATGAAAGCCAGGCAGAGGAGCAACTAGCAGCAGGAGAGCTGTAACCAGGGGCTAAAGGAATATCTAACCATATACGGTACCTGAAATACCTTTCTGACCAGCTGTGGCATTACCTCTGCAAAACCTTTCTAAGTCTCATTTTAAGAAGAATATATGTCTTTTCTCTATTCCTTTGTTAATATCCTTAGTGTAGTGCTTATGACATTATGTTGGAGCTAACTGTTTCCCCGTGACTGATGGTGAGCTCCTGGAGAGAAAGAACCATGCCATCCAATCACCTTTATGTTCCTGGTACCTAGCACCTTTATATTCCTGGTGCCTAAAGTTGTGTACATATAAACAACTTCAGGAGCAGTTCTGTGGATTCCAGTGAAGCTAATGGATGTTCACACCTGCCCTAATACATTAGCCACTAACCACATGTAGCTACTGAGTACTCGAAATGTAGCCATGGGAGGAAAATTAAGATGCACTGTAAAAGTAAAACATACATCAAATCTCAAAGACTTAGCATAAAAACATGTAAGATATCCCATTAATAATTTTATATTAATTACATGTTGAAATGATAATAACTAGTGTATTGGGTTAAATAAAATAAATTATTTAAATTAATTTATTTTTACTTATTTTAAGGTGGCTACAAGAAAATTTTAAGTTACCTATGTGGCTCACATTATACATATTTTGGAGAATGCTGGACTAAGCCAAAGATAACTATGTCAGGTACAAACCACATCCCAAGTTTTTTACCTGATTCTCTAAGATTTCTTGGTTGGAAAGGGAATTTGGTTATATTGTCTGAATTGAGTCAAGGTTTTGACTAAGCCTAGGTTCAGAATATCCGGGAAATAGATACATTTCTTTTATTTTTGCAACGTTCTACAGTCAATATATTGCAAACATTAGGTTTGCTCTTTAAAAAAAAATAGTCCAACTCTTGCTGTATTCCTTATATTGAGTCAAAGTCTAACCAAGGGCATGTAATACTCATGCAGCCAGCACTTAAATAGCTCCTCAGTTTCTGGCTCCAAGCACTGTTTTATCCTCTCTCCTCCCCCTGTGTCTCTGGCATCCTGAGCAGTCACCCCTCCTCCCATCGCAGCTCTTTCCACTGACCTCCAAAGAGGGCTGGCTCAAATAACACACTTGTCAAAACACCTGGGTAAGCACAGCAGTGGGAGACATCATATAAATAGACATGGAAACAGAGTGCTCCGTACTGATAACAAAAACCACTTACAAACTCCCTTCACCTTCCAAAAATTTTGTTTCTTACCATGATTACTTAAATGTAAATGTCACTACGAATTTTAATTCTGTCACCTTACACAGACCTTTTTTATATGAGCACTGGCAAAACTGCAATTCAAGAGGAGTTTTAGGTTTTGGGTATTGCCATGGCATTACCTCTTTGTCCTTAAACAGAGAAATTAAAACAGAACAAGAGAAAATGATCCAAAGCAAAAATGCTGAAAAATTTGTAACTAATCTGTTAGAAAGACTAAGAATCCAGCTTCACTGCTCTGCAGTCAGAAAAATGCAGAAATAATGAATTCATATTTACATATTTCCCACCATACAGGAGACCATGAATTTGAAACATTTAGCACAGTGTTTGGCATAAAGTCGGTGTTCAATAAATATTATTAATGAATATATGAATGTATAGATTCTTACTTTCTAATGGAATACTGCAATCACCATGTTTTCTTGTTTGTTTGTTTTAAACCTTGAGTGGTTTGGTAGGCTGAATCCAGCTTCCTTTTTCACTCAGAAAAAACTCTGAAGTCCTTACTATGGCCTACAAAATGCTACCTGATCTGCAACCCAACTACCCTCAGACTCATCTCCCACCTCTCCACTCTCATTATTTACTCTGCTCCAGCAACCCAACCTCCTCCTCAAATAAGCCACACATAACCCTGCCTCAGAGCCCTTACACCAGCTCTTCTCTTTGCCTAGAACCCTCATTCCTTCAGTCTCTGCTCAAACGTCACCTTACAGAGAGGCCTTCCTCAACGACCTTATCTAAAGCAGCAAAACCCTTATCCTGCTGCATTTGTCTTTGTACCACTTACTGCCACCTGACATCTTTCATATTTGTTTGTTTCTTTGTCTCCCCGGACTGGAAAGTCACTCACTCCCAGGAGGGCAGAAACTTCGTTCATTTTGTTCACTGCTATATCCATTGTGCCCAGAGAGTGCCTGGCACATAGTAGCTCGATAAATATTTGTTGAAAGAATAAACTAATGAACATTAGATTGGAGCTCTGACACCTGGATTAAGTCCCAACTTTACCACTAAAATGTTGTGTGACTTTGAACAAATGTTCCCTGACACTCAGTTTCCTGAATCTGCAAAAGGACTGTCTGGGAACAGAAATTTCTAAAGCTTCTCCCAGCTCTGAAATCCTGTAGGTTTTATAGAGATGCTTTTTACATAGAACTTTGGTATGAAGTTTAACCAACACAAAAATATCCATATATTATTAGCTTTCTAGTCACTTCATTATAATCAGATACCCTGCTCCAAAGGCCCCTTATGAAGCCTTCTCCAACCCTTCCAGGCAGGATGGATCTCAGAACTTTCTCCCTATTTTGATGTACTTCATACAGACCTCCCCGCTCTGCTTAAATCTCTTATAACGTTAATGACACAATTATGTTTTTCTGTTTCTCCAAGTAGAATGTGAACACCTTGGAACAGTAATGGATTCCTAATAATTTCTGTATCCCTAGCACCTTGCATAGTCCATGGCAATCAGCAGGCATTCCATGAATGTTTAGTGAACGAATACAGGAAAAAGTCAAAGTGGAGCACAATCATTACTCATTGGAATCTGAGACCATTATGCCTCTCTCACTGATGAACGTGGGCAGAAGAAATCATTTTGTGGCCAATAAATGATTCATCTGACGGCCAGTGATGTTTCATCTGAAGGGAGATAAGAAACTAAAACATACTGGGAACCTCCTAAAGGCAAGTACCTTACATTCACATAGTTGATGACAACCTTATACATTATACATTCCTTATACATTAGGAATTCTTAATACCATTTTACAGATGAGAAAACTGAGGCTCAGAGAAAGTAGGAAATTTGCTCATGATAGAATAGCTAGTAGGATTCACACTCAGGCTTTTTCAGGCCATTTATCATAATCATACCACTAAATAATACATCAGGAGGGTAGTTCTCTGATCCGATATAAGCATTGGCATGTGTAATGGTGAGTTTGTCTGCACTAGAAAAGAATTTTTATAATTAAAGGGGATTTTTTTTTCCTTGATTCAGAAAGGTGGCTATATAGGTAACTCCAAATACCATTCCTGAAATGTTCTTTATTAACCTTTTATTATATGCTTTATTTATTATAGTAACCTTTATTAACTTTTTAGGAAACTTTACTAACCTTTTAGGCCTATTCCCAATACCTATTTTGTTTTACAGTGAGATCATTCTAAATTTTACAATGAATATTTTTTCCATATTCAACATATATACTTATTATATTTTTAGAGGCCTTTATAAATAGCATTTTAATAATGGCTTAATAATATCACATAAAGTAGATGCAACAGTCAATCATTCTGTTGTTAATATTAGGCTATTTCCATTTATTATTAGGTGCCCCTTCATTTAAAAAAAAATCAGTTTGTAATTTAATTTCTGAGAATGGTTCTGACCTCCAAGAAAATGCAAATAACTTTTCCATTCAAGAAGGGGGAAAATTTCCACTATTATGCAAAATGAATTTTTCAAGGTAGAGGCTAGTAGGAGCTTCTGTAGGAGCTACTGTGTCACCTACAGTAAGGGTCTCTCCTGCAAAGGAAGGGAGGTGGTGAAAGCCCAGAAGTGGCTTGGAGGAAACACCCAGGCTCACATCCGGGTTCTTAACAATGACTTGCCTTATACCCTGAGGAAATTATACAAGGCCTCAGTTTCCTCATCTATAAAAGGAAAGTCATCTCATAGCGTTTAAAATGAGAAAACATATGTAAACACTTAGCACTAAGCCTGGCACAGTGAGTGGATCCTCTTACCACTGTAAACCTTTGGCAGAAGAGGCAAAAGGAAGGGGTAAAAAATAGTGAGGTGTCCTTTACAGAATATTCCAAGTCCTCACCTCTAGCCACAGAAGAAAAAGACCTTTAGGCCATATTTGTAAACGCTCACAACAAAATGGTTTGATTTCTAACAATACTTCAAGGTAGGGAAAAGTCTGGGACTCTCACTTCCCCCAGGAAGTCCTGCTCACTGACATTTCTCTACCTCTATAGCCTCACTGCCTTCTCCTCTCCCTTGGCCCTCACCACGGTTCAATCTACACATCTTTCTTCCTCTTTGCTACTGTCTCTGATCTGAGCCCTCCAGAAACCAACTTTCCAATCTGCCAATCTGCTGTCAGTAATCTTCCCCTAACTCCAATCTGTTTCCAATCTGAGGTAAATCTTTTTCAGAATTACTGATTTCTTGTAACTCATGCTATCAAATTCAAAATATAAAAGTGTGATGGTTTGAAAGCCTCGGCGCCCACCCCCCGCCATTCCCTCCTGTTTCCCTCACTCTACTAATTACAGTTCTGGCCCTCATGTCCACCTGACCACCTGCAGTCAAAGCAGGCTGAAACTTACTGCAGATAAATCCTATCTTTACCTGAACATCCTGACCTTCATCAAAGGGCAAAGTAATCCCACGGTGGTGTTTGGAAATCATTGTCAGCTGCTCACATTTTAGAATGAATGCGTTTTCAGATTCTCTAAGTGGTAAATTTTGGTTGGGCAAAGATATAAAGATCCCCAACGCCACTAAATGGCAAAGGTTCTAAAGGCTGGGACTGACAGTACTGCCTGGTCATCACGGGTCCCTCCTCCATTTCCCACAGATGCCTGCTCTTCTGCCTCTCTTTTCTGCATCTTTTGCCTACTCTCTAAGGCCCAGGTCATGCCCACTTCCTCTCAAGGCAGTCACACACTGTCCTCCGAGCTTCCACAGTATGCACGGCCTGTCCTCCCTGACCCTCTCATTTCTTTAGCACATAAACTCAATACTCCCCATATTGCTCCCTTTTTCCATAAAGTCCTTGAGGGCAAGGACTATGCCTGCTTCCCACTCAGCAACTGTGTGGTCAATATGTAAGTCTTATCGGACCACCATTGCAGTCTTCTCATCTGACTCACCATTCACCTTAATCAGTGCTACTCTACGGGCTACTTCAACTTCAGCTCTGCGTGGGCTTCGGTTGGACAGAACTTTTAACTTTGAGTTAGGTATTCTGAAATGCTGCACATCCATCTGTCACCTACAAAGCCTTTCTTACTGATATTAATAGATTTCGGAAAGGACGTGACTGACTGACCAAACAAAAAACCAACCCATGCCCAAAGAGAACGTGTGAAAGTAGAAACAAATCCAAATAGGAGAGGATTCCTACTATTCCCATTTTAGCACATACGTGAAGACAGGGAGGGATATGTAAGTGGAAGGAGACCCACATTTTTATACCATATTACTTCAGTGTAATCACATTAATTGAAACGATATTTGGAACCATGGAGGGGGGGCGGGGAGCACGATTTTAAGAACAGGGGTTACTGAAACTCAGGCTTCTTTGGTCCGAAGATTCTATAAGCCTTTGTACCAAAGTAAACCTCAGAGCGACCGAGTCCAGTGCTAGGTTCCAACAGACTTCCAGTTATCTGAAGGCTCCAGAGCAGCCTCCTCCGCCTCCTCCCCCGGTGCCTACCCCCTTCTCTTCTAGCTCCTGTTTTCAAGATTGTTCCTAAGCCTTTGGCCACATGTAAGCGTTTCAGCACATTCTGTAGTCAGGCAGGACCCTAAGTAAATCCCCGGGAATAAACAAGAGCAGCAAGTCACAAGTTGCTGGGAGGGAGGGGGGAGTGAAAGAGGGAAGGGGGGCGGTGATGAACTTCGCTGCCGCAGGCGGGCCTGTCACTCCAGCTGACAGCAGGCACCTTCACCTTCAAGTTCCTTACCAAGGCAGCACGCCCTGAGAGAAAGTGCTTAGCTCGGAGGAAATGAACTCTAGCGCAAGAGCAAGAGAAGGGAAACGTGCGGAGCGCGCCTGCGAAGCACCTGCCCTGGCGGCCGCGTTTCCACGCCTGGGCTCCGGCCTGAGGAGAGGGGCGCACGCTACCTGGCGTCCGGCTCCTCTTCCGACTCGGCGGCCGTCTCGTCCTCCTCGTCCTCCTCGTCTTCGTCGCTCTCCAGCCTTCGGGTCGCCTCCTCGTCCCCGTCGGAGCCGAAGGGGCTCTCCACGGCATAGTTGCTGTCGCTGCTCGCCATCGTGCCTCTGCCGGGCCGGAGCCGGAGCCGGAGCCGCCCGCGCGCGCCTGGTGTTCTCCCTCTGACTGCGTCTCTGGCCCCGGCCCGGCCCTGCCCCTGCGCGCGGCTCGGGTTCCGGCCCTGGGGGCGGGCTGGCCCCGCGACTTTAAATAGAAGGCGTCAAAGTTTCGCCATCGGGCTTCTGGGGCCCGGGCTCAGCTTCTCCTCTTCCCCCGCGTCTGCCAACTTCCCCCCAGCCCTCCCCACCAGTTTAGGCGGATCCCAGGCGGCCCTTTGGGCAAGCAGTGATCCTTAGTCCTAGAGGGGCAGGACCCAGCTGCACCAGGGAGTTGAAAGGAGAAAAGGCACCCAGCCCCGCCTCCTTCCCACCAGTGTGATTTTGGTAGGCCCCATGTTTGGTACAGAACTACTTGATAAACCTTTCAACCCAACCGAATAACTACTCCTCACTGAGCAGAGCCCTTACTAGTTCAGGCACACTAAGGGTCTCGCTTTCACTTATCCCCTCAGGATTCTGCGGTGGTACGTTTAACTGCAATGCTGGTTTTCTAGATCAGAAAACCGTGGTTCAAAGAGCTTGGGAAGCGGGCTTGCTCAAGCTCTCCTGCCTAGCCTAAGTGATCCAGGAGGAAACAGCTATGTCTGTCTTTTTCACAAGCCCAGTTTCCAACCCTTGTTCTTTTACATTTGCATATCAATCGTGTATTCTCTTACCCTGGCCCCTATTCAGGGAGGACATTTTTATCTCCCCTAAATAACCTTGAAGAGAAATAACTTTGCCACACTGGCCAACGTCTAAGGTTTGTCTGAAGCTCAACCCAAACGTCCCAGACCTTTTACTGGATCATGTCATGCCATGCTCAAAACCCTCAATGGCTTCCCTGTGCTCAAGGACTAAAGCCCAAGCTCCTGGGGAAGAGGAACACTGGATAACAAAAACCCAAATTTGTAAGTCAGGATTCCCAGCATTTATTAAGTCACACCATTGTGCCTTTATTTACAGTTTCTTCTGCCTGGGAGGTTTTCCCACCTTTCTATACCTGGTGACTCACCATTCAAGATCACTTTCTCTGATATGCTCAGGTTAAATTCAATCCTATATTCAAATCATGAGTAAATTCCTTACTCATCTTTTCCCCGCACTATCCCCATCTCTTACAGTCCCAGAAGGAAGCCAAGTACTTGGCACATAGTAGATGCCTAATGAATATTCCCTGAAGAAAACCGGAACAGACCTGCTGAGTACATAAAACAGGTAATCTGTTGAAATCTTTACAATACATATTATTCTTTTCATGAAGATGATTTTATGTATAGAATAAAACACTAGAAGAGCCAACATTTATTTTTAATTACAGCAAATTCTATTCAGAGTTGTTAAATATGATGAACATAAGTTAGGTAGTATTCACCAGTTACACTAGCTTATAGGTGTGCATTAATTCTGAGCAAAGAACTGCAATAGTCCAGTTACACAAGTTACAGTATAGAATTATCAGCTGGTATGTGTGAGAAGAGACAGAAGTCCAGTCTTCCAGGGTTCACTAAACCAAGTTTAACATCACCAACAGTCATTATCCTAACAAAAGCCAGGCTTTTCCAACTAGTAGTCCCAAATGATTGCTCACCTAGGACAAAGGCCATTCAGTCACAGTCCTGGGAATGTGTTAGAGCACTAATCAGAATTACAGGAAGTCACTGTATACTCCTTCCATTTCACTCAACATTGCTTGGGAACACTAACTAAAGCCAACAAGATTTATTTGAAAAGATCCTAGTTCAAACCATCCCAAAATTTATACTGCAATTCAGATAGCACATTTTTAACTTTCTAACACTACTTTCTTAACGCATACAAATATATAGAAATGGCCAGATCAAAACAAATAGAAAATTTTAAAAATGTATTATTTACCACACAAGTAATTGAAACTGAAAACAATTTAAGTCTAAAAAATTCCCTCATATATTAACAGCCCACTTATCTGACACATTTGGCTATCACAAGATACATAATCCTAAATTTCAGTCAATTGACTTAGATATTTGGGTATAAGTTTATTAACTTCTTTATGTATTTATTGTAGCAAGGTAGCTAAAAAGTAGCAGCAGTAAGAGGGGGTGATGGGAGTATGGCACTGAGAGCTTAGAAAACAGTGGCAGTGGAAGGGTCCACACCCCGGTAAACGCTGGGGCCCTCTTAGGAAATGTCCTCATACTACAGGGGCAGAACTCCCAACAAACTTACCCATCCCCGAGAGCCACACAGTATTAGCACAGAGCATTAGGACTACTTTTTACTGTTTTCAATCATGACCAGTCATCACTAGAATATTAATTATATTCAACACATTCTAATAAAAAAGAGGTGACCCATGTATATTTTAGGTAAATTTCCAAGAAGGAGAATTAATCTGTAAAGCTTAATTGCTTCAACTTCCAGAGAAACAGGGTGTGGAGGTGGTTAGCTGGCTGAACCAAGAACTATCTCCACTGTGAGATTTTCTGTATAATATAAATTATCAAGCATAAAATTTAGATTCAGTTCAATAACTACAGCCTCATCTCAGAAGTAAAGACTTGCACAGAGAAAAACAACACATCAACAATTTCCATATATAAACTTTATTCCATTTGACATCATACAAAAATTTAAACTTAAAGAAGAAAATTAAAATCTGCACCTTTACAAGTCAAAGAAAAGCAAGAGTCTTATTAGCATTTGAATTGGTCTGCAAAAAACTCAAATACATTAGAGGTACAAACTGTGCTACAGCAGGTCTAAAAGAAGTTGTACACAGTCCTTTTGAAAAAGTTAAAATGGTTTTCAAGATTACTTCTCATATTTAAATGTACAGGCACTGACCAATTTACAAATATTTACATAAACCAAAATCAACCTTAATAAACACTATAGCTTTTTTTTTAGCAGCCACCATTACTTCATACGGAAAAAAAAATACTAAAAAAGATATCTTTACAAACAGTAAGCTTTTATAATAATTTTATGTCTTACCTAAAACATTTTATAGTGGCTTACTGCCTAAAAATTCCAGTTTAGATTACAATCCTATAATTGTACACAGACAAACTCTGATACTATCAATAGGATATAATCTCAACTCTGTTCTTTCAGTTTCTGTTGCTTCATGTCACAGGGAAAATAAAAGGAAAATGTGAAATAAAGTAAAAGTGCACATTGCACTGACCTATCATAAAGCACAGAGGACTTAATCTTTTCAAAAAGTCTACAATGAACTAGTTCTTTAAAACAACTTACTAACTGCTGAACAATACAGAGTGCTCATATTACTACAGTGCAAAATGTACTGTTTTCAACAAAAAATTTAAAGCAGTCTCAAGAGTACATCAAAAGCACACGAGGTACTAATGAAATGCTAATATAGACACACCCAAAGCCTCAGTCTATCCCGGTAGTCAAGTGAAGACTTAAGGCAATTGTCCAGTATTTCATGCCTTTGCAGTGATTTCAGCGAAATAACAGATTTCATTTTGTTTCAAGTAACCGAATAACTGGCTTGAATCTTCACTTTACCAGAACAGACAGGCAACAAACTATCTACTGTATGTTTTCTGTTAAGTATGTGTGAATCAGTCCCTTCCCAAAATTCCACACATCTCTTCAATATTAGCATGTGGTATAATTAATTGAAGTTATATCAAAAACCTTTTATTTTTTCAGATAATTCCCCCAAAAATATTTTATCTGATCTCTTGAAAATTCATGCCATAATATTACTAATCAATGTAAACATTTTCAAAAATACATCTTTAAATCAAAGGGTTTTATTAAGAAATGTCATAATAAAATATGCAATCTTTATAGAAGTATGTCCTCTTAAAAATAAAACATGAAAACAAGAACAGTTAAAAAGAAACCATGATGGAGGTAAACAAAATGCACTGTGGTGTTACTGTTGTTCTTTATTTCTCAGAAGGATTTATTAAGAAATAGAAGCCAGTTATCTTTTCAGGGTAGCAGCTCTTAAAGGTAGTATACTGTTCAAATCTCTTTTGTTTTTCAATCTGTGCCATGACTGGGAGAAAAAGGAAAAAATCATTCTTAAAACATAAAATGTAAGTGGAACAAAAGACTGAAAGGAGAGTTACTGGAGTGTTAACACTGAGTCTCTCTAGGTGGTAAAATCTGGGGTGATTTTGTGTGTGTGTATGTGTGTGTTTTTATCTCCCAAGTTTTTAATAGTAAGTCTTGTTTCTGACATCAGAAAAGAAAATGTTACTTAAAAATTCTATTATCTGTGTGGTTCCAACTCATTAATAAAGAAATGAACAAACACATAGGTGGTACGAAGAGATACAACTGACAATATTAACATTTATTCACAGATTTAAATAATTTCATCTAAATAGCAAGTAATTAAGACAAAACCTTTGGGTTTGAGAGAGTGTGAGATTACGTCAATTATTTGGTTGACTAGTTTGCATCTATAAGCTTTTTCAATTAAAAATAGTACTATGAGGCAGACAGTAAATCTCTAACAAACCACTTTTTTTTGTACTTCTGAAAAAGAAGAGCAAACAAACTTGTAAAAAGAAAAAACTTGAAATTCTTATTCACAGGCTAACAATTCGGCTCACTACTTGCTGACTGCATATCTTTGTGTTTTATTCTTACTTTAGTTGTTCAACTGACTAAAAGTATTGGTTTTATAGCTAAACAATCCTAAATGAAAGCTCAGGCATCAAGAAAGACAACAATGCAGCAATGCTATTTATTTTTGAGTTCTCAATTTAATCTGATAGACAAAAATATTCCCTCTTGGATATTTGTTTTGTCCTGCAGAATTCCATTAATTTTAAATTTTCTATTCTGGTTGATAAAGAGAGGGCCTAATAGTGAAGGAGAGCTTGTAATATGACACACTTACATTTTTAATTATCATCAAAATAAAGTCTACTTTGTATGTCTAATGAAAAAGTTTTCCTCTAAAATGACCTTCACAGTTCGCTGATCTGTTTTTCTTTAATGAAGCATTCTCACCTGTCTCACAGTATAGAGCTGCGTCAATGTGTTTCTACACTGTACTTCAAACTCCTTGAGGAAAGAAACCACACCTAGCAAAATCACTGATGAATAAATTCATACTGTGTGCTAAAGACTAAGGAATAATTAATAGCTCACATACATACTGCTAAAGTTTATATTAGCTTCATAAGACAGGAACCAGGGCTATTCTGTCCTATTAGAAATATATATTTTTTCATTTTCAAAGGATACTAGTCCACTAAGGTTTCTAGAGTTAATCTGATACATTGTTTACCTTTAAAAATTGATCCTTGATCATGTCAAATTTCTGCTTTTCATGCACAGCTCTGGCCGTATTTGTTCCATCAAAAGGTTCTGCAATGTTAAATGTACATATAAACAAGACATTATTAAAATGAGAATTTTGGTTTTTATATTAGGTTGAACTATATGAAACTGCCGATATTTGACAGTTTTTAACCTAGGAAATAGCACCTGTACATTGTGAATCCTAATCTCTTATTAAATATATGCATAAGAAAATTTTTATACCTGTGCACTAATAAGGTAGACAGAATTCAAGTGATAGGCTAACTAAAAACAAAGTCATCAGCATAGGTATGTTTTAAGTCTAAATCACAAAAGTAAGATTTCTGAAGAACGACAGAGGGTCAAAGACCTATCCCCTACCCTTAGAGAACTAAAAATAAAGAACAAAGAATTACCAAAAAGAACAAAACACTATACACAAAAAAGGTGGTCAATGACAAATATCACAGAAAGGTAATTTTAAATTAAATTTAAAAGATCACTGATTTATCCAGCAGGAAAAAGGTCAATACCTTTGAAACTAGAAGTGCAATAACTCCTGAGGATGGAAAACAGTATAAAGTTAGGGTGTGAGTGGACAGTTTAACAGTTTAGAAAAAGATACAGTGAGAACAGTAACTTGTAGGAGAGCTTTGGCAGTGAAAGAAGAGAGAGAAACAGGACAGAAAGTATAAAAGACGGGAATAACACAAAGGAAAAGTTTTATGTGTGTGTGTGTGTGTGTGTGTGTGTGTGTCTCTAACATTACCTTTCACATCTTCACCTCCACCCCACTAACCCTTCCTCCACAAGGTAAGCGTCCATATACAGAGATAAGGAACCTGTCAATATGAGAGTACAAGGAAACTGAGGATACTACTGACAAAATGGGGGAGAACTAAAGGCATGAGAAATGGGATGGGATAGCTGAAATAATGCCAGAGCAGGTAAAAATTACTACTGTTTAAGAATTTTGGCACTGAAAAAGGAAGAAAAAAAAACCACACCTACCTACAAGAGTCAGTACCAATCAAGAGTATTTTTCAAGGATGAAAAGACCGATGTATGCTCTAAAGCTGAAAGAGAATGACTAAAGAGAAAGAGAAGGAAGTTGCTAGAAAGAAGAAATGGAACTGAGGGGAAAGACCTGGAAAAAGGATGGAAGAATAGGAAATCTGATGAAGAGATTCTCTAGATTTGTCATATAACCTAAGCAGACCCATAATTTTAAAACACTCCTTTTTATATACATTTTTGATTGTTTAAAAAGGCTATTTTTAAAAGGAGTTTATTGTCACAATACAAGCATACCTTGCTTTATTGCCCTTCACGTTATTGTACTTCACAGATACTGTGTTTTTTGTGGCAACTCTGTGTTTAACAAGTCTACTGGTGGCATTTTTCCAACAGCATTTGCTCACATTGTTGTCTCTGTCACATTCTGGCAATCCTCACAACATTTCAAACTTTTCATTCTATTATTTATACCTGTTATAGTGATCTGTGATCAGCGCTCTTCGATGTTGCTATAGTAATTCTAAGGGAGCACCATGACCACACCCATATAGGAAGGCAAACTTAGTAGATATTGTGAGTGTTCTGACTGCTCCACCCACTGGCCGTTGCCCTGTCTCTCTCCCTTTCCTCCCGCCTTCGTATTTTCCCTGAGAGACATCAATATTGAAATTAGACCACAAAGTAACCCCATGATGGCCTCAAAGTATTCAAGTGAAGTGAAAAGAAGAGTCACATAATTTTCACTTTAAATCAAAAGCCAGAAATGATGAAGTCTGGTGAAGAAGGCATGTTGAACACCAAGAAAGGCCAAAAACTAGGCCTCTTGGAGTGAATGCAAAGGAAAAGTTCTTGAAGGAAATGAAAAGAGCCACTCCTGTGAACATATGAACATGAAAGTCAAAGTCTTACTGCTGATATGGAAAAATTTTAGTGGTCTGGACAGAAGACCAAGTAGCCCACAACATTCCCTTAAGCCAAAATCTAATTCAGAGCAAGGATCTAACTCTCTTCAATTCTATGAAGGCTGAGAGAGATGAGAAAGCTGCTGAAGAGAAGTCTGAAGCTAGCAGAGGTTTGTTCATGAGGTTTAAGGAAAGAAGCCACCTCCATAACATAAAAGTGCAAGGTGAAGAAGCAGAAGCCACAGAAATGAATTCAGAAGATCTAGCTAAGATAATTCATGAAGGTGGCTACAATAAACAACAGATTTTCCAAATAAATGAAACAGCTTTATACCAGAAGAAGATGCCATCTAAGATTTTCCCAACTAGAAAGATGTCAATTTCTAGCTTCAAAGCTTAGGGATAAAAGACTCTTATGTCAGGGGCAGATGTAGCTGATAACTTTAAGTTGAAGCCAATGTTCATTAGCCATTCTGAAAATCCTAGGGCCCTTAAGAATTATGCTAAATCTACTCTGCCTGTGCTCTATAAATGGAGCAACAATGCCTGTAGGGCAGCATATCTGTCTAAAACATTAAATTACTTTAAGCCAACTTTTAAGACCTAATATTCAGGGGGAAAAAAAATCCCTTTCAAAATATGACTGCTTACTGACAGTGTACCTGGCCACCCAAGAGTTCTGACGGATATGTAAATAAAATTGTTATTTTCATTTCTGCTAACACAACATCCATTCTGCAGCCCATGGATCAAGAAGTAATTTCAAGTCTCATTATTTGAGAAATGTATTTTGTAAGGCTGTAAGATAGTGATTCCTGTATGGATCAGGGCAAAGGCCATTGAAAAACCTGGGAAGGAGTCACCATTCCAAATGTCAATAAGGGCATTTGTGATTCATGGGAAGAGGTCAAAATATCAGCATTAATGGGAGTTTGGAAGAAGCTGATTCCAGCCCTCATGAATGACTCTGAGATGTTCAAGATTTCAGTGTCAAAGGTAACTGCAGATGTGGTGGAAAGTGAGAGAACTAGAATTAGAAGTGGAGCCTAAACACTGTTGTCAGTGCAGAGCCTGAGTCAGATTCTCTGTCCCCTATCTCTGCCCTCTCCCACTTGCACGCTCTCAAAAATAAACAAAGAGAGAAGATTTGACTTGCATGGATAAAGACTTCCTTCTTATAGATGAGCAAAAAAATGGTTTCTTGAGATGAAATTTGTTCCTGGTGAAGATGCTGAAAAATGACACCAAAGGTTTTAAAAATTCATAAACTAAGTTGATAAAGCACGGCAAGGTTTGAGAGGACTGACTCCAATTTTGAAAGAAATTCTATTGTGAGTAAAATGCTCTCACATGCTATAGAAAAATCATTTGTGAAAGGAAGAGTCAATCAATGCAGCAAACTTCACTGTCTCATTTTAAGAAATTGCCACAGCCACCTCAATCTTCAGCAATCAGCACCCTGTTTGGTCAGCAGCCATCAACATCAATACAAGATCTTCCACCAGCATAAAAGATTGACTTGCTGAAAGCTTAGATGATGGTTAGCATTTTGTAGCAATCATCTTTTTAAATTAAGGTATGTACATTGTTCTCTCTCTTTTTAAATGTTTATTTATTTATTTTGAGAGAGCATAAGCAGGGAAGGGGGAGAGAGGGAGAAACAATTCCAAGCAGGCCTGTACTGTCACCGTAGAGCCTGATGTGAGGCTTGAACTCAAAAAACAATGCTATCATGACCTGAGCCAAAAATCAAGAGTCTGACTCTTGACTGAACCACTCTGTACACTGTTCTCTCTGACCTAATATTATTCCACTTAATAGACTACAACAGGTAAACATAACTTTTATATGACCAAGAAACCAAAAATTTCATTTGACTCACTTTATTATGATATTTGCTTTATTGTGGTGGTCTGGAATTGAACCAAGGTATCCAAGGTATACCTGTGCTTTTCTTTTTTTTCTTAAATAGAATAATGCCTTATGCCAAGCTACTGGATCACATCACACACAGCACTTCACAACAGTTTTTAATATTCAAAAGAATACACATAACTAAAATAATATATACCCACTGTGCAATTTAACAAACCAACCACCAAAGCACGAAATTAAATTTCATATTCAGAGACTCTTAAGATGTTGCATATAATTCAAGAATAAAATATTTTAAATTTGATGTTTTCCTACAAATGCTGCACTTACACTTCATTCTTTTTTTCTTTTTAAAGTATTTTTTTTTAATGTTTTATTTATTTTTTGAGACAGAGACAGAGCATGAGTGGGGAGGAGCAGAGAGAGAGACACACAGAATCAGAAGCAGGCTCCAGGCTCTGAGCTGCCAGTACAGAGCCCGACGTGGGGCTCGAACCCACGAACGTGAGATCATGACCTGAGCCTAAGTCGGAAGCTCAACCGACTGAGCCACCCAGGCGCCCCCACTTCATTCTTTTTTTACCTCCTGAATTATATAAAAGTCTTCAACTTGGAATCTGTAAGAGTAATTTTGCCTCTTGAAGTCAATTTCCCACCAACTCAAAGAAATATTCAACAACATGTAAATTAATTTTAGAGAACAGATTATCTTCAGAGCATTTGATTTTTAAAGTAAAATAAATACTATTCATAAAAACCTAGCTTGCCCTAAGTATTGATATTTGAATTATAAAAGAACTCATTTTATCTCAATGTAAGAATCATCACATGAAGATAATATTTTCCTCCACCTTCACGTCATGAAATTAAGTTTCAATCACCTACAAGCATAAGAGATGAATCATGATTGCTCAAATATTACTAACTGGAAGATTAAATGCCTAAATTCATATTTATTTTTTATAGCTAAAAAATTAATTTTTAAAAATTCAATGAAAATGCTCAGCCATAAAAAAGAATGAAATCTTGCCATCTGCAACAACATGGATGGAACTAAAGAGTATTATTCTGAGTAAGTCAGAGAGAGACAAATGTCCTATGATTTCACTTATGTGTGGAAATCAAGAAACAAAGCAAACACAGAGGGGGGAAAAAGGGACACAAACCAAGAAACACTCTTACCTACAGAGAACAAACTGATGCAACCACAGGGAAGGAGAGTAGGGGGGGGTGGATTAAACAGGTGTTGGGAATTAAGGAGGGCACTTATGGTGGGCACTGTGTGGTGTGTATTAAGTACTGAATCGCTACATTCTATGCTTGAAGCTAATATTACACTGTATGTTAACTGGAATTTAAATAAAAAGTTGAAAGAAAAAAAAGGAAAATTTTATAACTAAAAGCTTGTAAGCCAGAATATGAATGTATTACTTTTAAATGAAATCCAAACTGAAATTATCCAAGTAATTCTCTCAGTACCATGGTGATAACTGGGTGGTAAATCAGTAGTTGTGGAAAAGCTACCTTCTACACAGATGTATTTATTTCTCCATTCAATACCATCAGGCCTGGGAATGGCTTTGGCTTCACGAACTGAAATCATTTGACTGTTCCAGCTACAAGAAGAAAAACATCATGTTAACTATTTTCTTAATTTTCCTTTTATTATGTTTATCATATTAATAGTGAGTCCCATTCTAATTTTCTCACAAAACACT
This sequence comes from Suricata suricatta, assembly GCF_006229205.1. Taxonomy (NCBI): domain Eukaryota; kingdom Metazoa; phylum Chordata; class Mammalia; order Carnivora; family Herpestidae; genus Suricata; species Suricata suricatta. The sequence goes on along the minus strand of NC_043705.1, from coordinate 56,497,000 downwards.
GAAACTTGTCTCAACCCACAGCACCACAATCCCTATTTCCCCTTCTCCTTTTCTCTCCACAGCACTTATATTCTAACAATTTGCTTATGTTATTGTTTATTGTGTGTTCCCCCAAGCAGAATGAGAGCTCCAAGATGATTTATGTATTTTTTCACTGTTGAAATATTGTTTAGTACAAAGAAAGCGTTCAATACATATTTAGTGAATTGATGAATATAAAAAATAAGAAAATGTAAACAGAATGTATAAAAATTATGTTCACTTGTTAGCAACTTGGTATAGATTTCTTATTAAGACGTAATTGCATGCTGTTTTCTGATATCATTAAATAATTTTTATTTAGTGCATGTCCATTTGTATGATTTGGGAGAAAATTTTGCAATTTTCCAATAGAAGCTAGTAGATACTATTTTAGGAAAAATTAATAGTCTATGAAAACATACTGTTATTGATATATATCAGATGCAGCTATTAAGAGTAAAGTTTTATTCAAATAAAACAATTTTATAAGCATGTCTAAAGGTAAACTGTCCAGTCTGTCTTGAGTAGGTACAAACCTTACATTCTGGTTTTATTTCTTTATATAAGTTCTGTAAAAGTATGATTTTCTTTTTCTCTAAAATGTATGACAATTCAGCTTATAGACAAGATAAAAATGAGTTTGGAAAATAGGTGACATCTCTTTTTTTTCAGCCATAATTTAGCTCTGTCCACCATTTCAGTAAGAAGAGAAAGACCAAATTTTGGGACCTTCCATCTCCAACATTCATCTGCTCTTCCTCTATTTATCATACAAAGAATTCCTAAGAATATATTTGTGGGTCCAATATGGCATTTGTTACTGGAAAACTGATCCATCTCTATGTTAAATATGCAAGAAAACATTGCATCTTGTGAAGCTGGATAATTGAAAAGGATCCTCGAAGCATGGTTTTCTATTTTTTCTTATCAGGAATACTAGAAATACTTAGCAAAGACAGCTTTTAAGTTCTTTAAGAATACATATCAGAATTTACGCTTTTTAAAAACTAAGTGGGTTATCAAAGAGAAACATTTAGTATTAATTACAGTAACATGTTTTAGATCTTTAATGTACTGCAGCTCCATTAGTATAAGCTCCAAACAGAAAAGAACTACACTGCTCTATTGGTCCAAGTGTGTTTCCAAAATTTTTGTAAAGTAACAAGGAAGGGGCACCTGGCTGGCTCAGTCCTAGAGAGAGCACGAGACTCTTGATTTTGGGGTCATGAGTTCAGGCCCCACACTGGGTATAGAGATTACATACATATATAAATATAAAATGAAATGAAATGAAATGAAATGAAGTGAAAGAAAAGAATAATGTAAAGGAGAGAGTTATAGAACCACATGTCTGAACCAAACTATGATATTTTGTGTTACTTTATACCACTTGAGGTAAATTTCACTTCCTGAGACTACTTGTTTCTCATTCAACTTATAGGACAGTTGAATCTGAAATATAATTAAAATTGGAATGTTAAAAATGTTTTTTTCTTTCAGACAAGTTTAAATGTTGAAATGCTGTATCCTGCTGTTAAATTAAAATTTTTACTTTCTTAAATCAAAGGAATTCTCCTTACCATTATACTTCTATGAAATCCAATCCTGAATTTTTACTACATGTCAATACTTGGTTCTAAACTGGATCACAGAAACAGATGTTATATACCTACATTCACTTTATCATCCCTAACCAGGTATCATTTAAGCTTCAGCCTAAAATCAACCTGAATAATGCAGCCATTTAAGTAACTATATCACTTGGAGTACTTCACAAAGGAGAAAAAAAGAATATTTTAAATCACTATAATTCAGACTGATTCAATCTACTGCATTTTCAAAGCACTTTTAAATATTTCTAAATTATTAAATATTTGAAATAATAAAGTGATATATAATTAATTTATTATTTTTTATTTTTAGAGGTGAATTTAAATGTAGAATCCAAATGGAAATTTATAAACATTTTCCCTAAATATTTCATTCTTTAAAACAGGCCTGTAAATTAAGTCTTTTATCATACCATATTTTTCTATGGTAATTTGTTTGCCATGTGAAAATCTGTTATTTTTCACTCAATAATTAAGGTGTAAGAAAAATACAATCTATAAAAGAGGAATGTGTGAGAAAAGCAGATATAGGGCTTAACTTAATCTAAAACAGATTTGATAATATATGCTAATCTTTTATATATAAAACTTAGTTTACCAACTGTATATTGGTAAGATGCTTGCTTCTTTTCTTCAGTAATGATAATGAAATGCTATTCATCTATTAACTCTCTCCCAGTCATTTTTTAAATGATAAAGTATTTTGAAAATTTTTCTTAAATTTGAAACATTACAATTAAAATTTTAAGTCTAACAAAGAAAGTCAAAATTATGGGTCTGATACTATACACACATACACCAAAACTAGTCTAATTAAGTGAAAAAATACATATTTGGGGCTGGGAAGCAATTGTCAAGCTTTTTTTTTAATGTTTATTTATTATTGAGACAGAAACAGAGCATGAGTGGGGGAGGGGCAGACAGAGAAGGAGACACAGAATCTGAAGCAGGCTCCAGGCTCTGGGCTGTCAGCACAGAGCCCGACATGGGGCTCAAACCCACAAACCGTGAGATCATGACCTCAGCTGAAATCAGACGCATAACCAACTGAGCCACCCAGACACTAGGGAATTCAAGCGTCTTATGGAGACAAAAAATTTTGCTCTCATCCTAGAGTTTTGTTTTGTTTTGATTAGTTCTCCTTCTGCCTGACCCTTTCTTGCACTTGACTCCTTAAATTCTAGTGTCGATCAGGGCCTCACCTCTTTCAATCATCTTCTTCTAAGGCTACAGCACCCCTCCTAAGCTTAACAGTCTGATGTTTCTTTCCCAAAACCTTTTCTCCAGTCCTGATCTTGCTACTAGGCTCTAGGACAATCTTTGCAATTAGCAATTGGAAAGTGCCACCTAGATTTCCTACATGCATCCTTGTGCCCACATTTTCAAGACTGAATTTAATACATTCTGTCTATGGTCAGAATAAATCACTTCCTTGAATACCCCCTCAACTTTCTTACCTTTCCTGCTGCACTGAACTTAGTAGGTTGAAAAACAACCATAATTAAATCTTTGTCTACTCCAATTCTTTTCCATGCAGCTCAACATGCCTGGAGAGAATTATGCAACGACGCTGACCTTTAAATTCACGATGACTTAGCTCAAAAGGACCTTAAATGTTACTACCCACCAATCATACTGTATTTCCATAGTTAATTCAGTCCTTTATTCTCCCACTGGACAATTCATACTTTCTCTCACTTTCCAAATTTCCTCACTCACAATCATTCCCAGTTAATGTCCATGCTGCATTTCATTAAAAATCTAAAGCAACCAAAAGATAATTTATACTACCTCCCATTCTATCAATTCCTCTGTATCCATACACTCTTCTTTTTCTTATTATTATTATTATTAATGCATGGTCTGTGCTCCTATCCCACTTGTGCTCCAGATTCCAACCCTCCTCAATTCAAAAAAGTATACTGTTCAACAATTTACTGTCTTTTCCTGCTATCATCAATTCTGACATCAAGATGGGTTATTTCCCCTTTCTAAAAACAAAAACTCAACCCCAATGAACTCTCTAATTTCTTTTATTATTATTATTATTATTATTATTATTATTATTATTTGAGAGAGAGAGAGCACACAAGTTGGGCAGAGGGGCAGAGGGAGAGATTTAACTCTCTGATTTCTACTCCATTTTTCTGCTCCCTATACCACAAACCACACTATCTGTATTTAATTCTTTCCTGTTCTCTCTTGAGCCCACACCAATAATGCTTCTTTCCCTATTACTCCATAGAAACTGCTCCTGAGAAGGGTCCAGGGGCCTCCATGTGGTTCCAATGGTCACCTTTTAGTTCTCATCTTGTACTTGAGCTATCAAAAAATGTGATCCAGATAATTATTCCTTCTCCCTGGAAACATTTCCCCGCCTTTGGATTCCAAGACAATACATTCTATTGGCTTTCCTCCTATCTCAATGACCCTCCCTTTTTAGACTATAAATTAGTTCTTTCTTATCCCTTACCTCATTTTTATTTCATCTTTATATTATGAAATTCTTCCAAGAGAAAAACTTGAGAAGCATAAAGTTCAAAAAAAATTCAACAGTGTTAACAATTCCCACATGTGCTTGTGTATGTGTATATGTGTATGTTTTAAACTGAACCATCTGCTAAGCTGTGGATATCATGAAACTTCATTTCTTTATCTTTTGGCATATATCTCCTAAAAAGGCCATTTCCTTTATAACAATACAGCATCTAGAAATTAACAATAACTTTTATAATTCCTCTACCATAATCAGGTTATAATCAAGGTATGTGTAATTTGTTTCATCTCCTTGACCTGGAAAAGTTCTCTCCACTTATTTAATGACATTGACATTTTAAGAGACTAGGCCAGTTGTTTCAAAGAATACCTATATTTTGAATTTGCCTATCTTCACTGTGTCATTTAACATATTCCTGTATCTTCTGTATTTCCTATAAACCTCTTAACAATAGACTTTCTAAGGATTTAGTCTTTGGGCCTTTTCTCTTTCCTATCTATATTCCCTTGGTTTTCTCAAACAGTTTCATAGTTTTAAATATCATTTACTTGTTGACAACTGCCAAATGTATAACTCTAACCATGACGTCTATCCTGAACTTTAGGTATGTACATCTAACGATTTATCTCTGCTTGAGTATTTTGTTCAATGTTTAAAATCAATAACACTCCTCCCTTGTCTTCCCATTAGACCTAATGGCAACTTAATCGTTTCAGTTGCTTGGGCCAAAACTTAGATGTCATTCTTGACCCTTTCTCATATGCTGCATCTAACTGTTGCAAATTAATAAATATAAGTGGAATCTGACTACTTCTCATCCACTTCTGCTGTAATCACCCTTATCCAAGGCACATTATTTCTCTTAGATTATTGTAATATCCTTTTAAGTAGTCTCCCTGCTTCTGCCCTTGGCTCCCCTCAGTCTCTTCTTACCCATCAGCAGCCAGTCTGTTCTTACCTGTGACAAATCAAATTACATCATTTCTCTACTAAAACCAGTGGTTTCCCATATCACCCAGAGGAAAAGTCAAAGTCACCAAATTAACTAGATGGTCCCACATGAAGTGGAATTCCTTAACTTTCTAAGAGTATTTTCTTCAATTTTCTTCCAGGCACACTGGCCTCTTTGCGGTTCCTTGAAGATGTCAGGCAAACCCCCACCTCAGGTTGTCTTTGTACTTGCTTTTTCTTCTGTTTGGAAACCTCTTCTCCACAGACACACAACTCACACATTCCTCTCTATCAGTTCTTTATTAAAAGGTTACTTTTCGGGGCACCTGGGTGGCTCAGTCAGTTAAGCACTAAGCATCCAACTTCAGCTCAGGTCATGATCTCACAGTCCATGAATTCGAGCCCTGCGTGTCTGTGCTGACAGCTCAGAGCCTGGAGCCTGCTTCAAATTCTGTGTCTCCCTCTCTCTCTCTGCCCCTCCCCTGCTCACTCTGACTCTCTCTCTCCAAAATTAATATACATTAAAAAAAAATTTTTCTTAAAGTCACTTTTCCTGTGGGACTTTTCCTTCACCATGCTAAGAATTAAACTGCAATGCAGGTATTAAAATTTTAAGAACTACATATACCAAAAACTCCTTCATTGCTTTTGCTTTATTCTTCTCCACTTACCACCATCTAACATGTTAGACATTTTGTTTATTGTCTATCTCTCCATACTACAACACATACTACACTATAAGTTGCATGACGACAAACACTTTTTGCCTGTTTTGTTAACTGCCATATCCCTGATGCACAGAAAACAGCCTGATATATAGTAGGCACTCAATGATTTATTGGTTAATGAGAGGAAACAAATCAGAATAAGAAAGGAGATGGCTGGCAAAATTGGGCCTTTGTAACTTCCTTCTTAGAAAAAATGTATTTAAATATGAAGGCTTGCATTTTTAACTCAAGAGAGAGACTAGTACTAAAGGCTTGTGATTAGGCAGACAGGGAATAACGGAGATGAAAAAAACAGGTAACCTTTTAAGGTTTCTAGAATCTCCAGTACCTAGAAGTTCATAAGATATTTAAAGCTTAAGTTGTCCCTTTGTTTTGCTAAAATACAAAATGATTACATTCTGACTTTCCCCTCACCCAGGTTCTCTGAGCTACCTGATCCTTTTTTTATTTTGTCAGTTCCCTGCTCTCAGGTACAGTTCTAGAAGCGTGACTTCATTTTAAGAATTTTCAGTAGGAAGGTTTAGGAGGGAGCTGTGAGTGAAGCAGATAAGAAAATCTTAGTGATTTTTAAATGGCCATACCAAATTTCTGCAACATTTATGGATATACTCAAGCGTTCTTTAATAGGCACTTAATTCTGTCTTCAAGTAAAGAGAATTTAAATGAGTATCTCAAAGTTCAGAAGAAATCCTTACAAACATTTATAACAGCTGCCAGAATTCCCCTGAACAGCACCTAGTCCACTGCCATTACGTTCTTGGCAGTGCTCCCTCCAGTCAAATTTCTGAAAATATCTGGTATGAAACAACAATATACTTGACAACTGCTCTGTATGAGGAATAGGTAAAGATGTCTCCTTAATCATGTGTCACAATGGTTAACAAATGCATCCGGGAGTTCAAAATCTCTTTTGAAGCCTCAGCATCCTAGCCAGTATCGTTTGGCAGAGCAGGCTAGCTTCTGTTAATACTAAACTAACACACAAACCTGCACACCTACCATCTTGTATCAGTCCAACAAAGTAGTTGATTTTCAAGGTACTCATATCTAGATGCTCTAATCCTAAACTATACATGGTAGAAATGTATCTTTTTTCTATGAATTCTTTCCCTCTCTTCAAACTTTCCTAATTTACAATAAAACAGACAATGCCAATATATTCTGAAAATTAAGAATGTAGTTATGGAGTCAGACCTGAGTTCTCTCACTATTTAGGTATAGTGCCATGACAAGTTTAAAGTATACAAAGTATACAAATTCCCTAGGCCTCCTGGTAATTTCAAAGCCTGGAGCCTGCTTTTTATTACCATGAGGATTAAATTTAATAAAACACAGGAATCACTCGGCATACTGTAGGATACTAGGTAAATACTCACTAAACATCAGTTATTGTTACTACAACATCTGAAAAATCTTAACTCTGGAATAACCTTTATAGCCTCTTACATCCCATGTCTCATATCTTAAGTCTTTTCTTGTCTTTATAAATGAAGGCTCTTTCCTTTTTATCCTTACTGCCTGGACTTACACTCTGGTGCTGGTCATTTTTTATTATTTTAACTTCATTCCTGTTCAACTACTTCCCTCCTGCATTTTTCCTACTCCTTTTCTTAACCTAATTAATATTTTTTAAGACATCTTCAGCATCTTTGCAACCTGTCTGTAATCTTACCCTCTGCTTGAAAATTATTCATAGCAAGTAGTTTTCAAGTACCCGCTCTCTGGCACTAGGTGAGGTAATAGAGACACAACTGTAAACTAAACCAGGAACAGTCTGGTAAAAGCTCGGCTTTGAGGAATTTAAATAACATTACTTCTTTCATGCCCTGTGTTTCAAACCATCTCCTTTGAGTCAGGTTTCTTTATAGCTACTGCATCACAGCAAACAACAAAATACTGACACTGTAGTCAATCAAGAATCACAGTTAAGAGTATGGATTTTGCAGTCAAAACCATCAGAAATACTCCCCTGACTAGCTGTGTGATCTTAGGGCAAATTTCTTCACCTCCCTAAATGTTTCACTGGTAAAATGGGCATAATATAATATCATATGATATGGTTATTATGTAAACTAAATGAGATCATGCATATAATCTATTTAGAGCAGTTTTTCCCACCTAGTAATAGCAGTTTATTGCAAATGCTATTTTTCCTCTCTCCAACTCTCTTCCAAGTGGTACCTTGTGGTTACTGTACCCTCTTCTAACTCCTAACTCCTCTCTCTTCCTCCTTCCAGTTTTTCAGAAGAGCTGCAAACAATCCCTTATCCCACTCAATCTGGACTAAGAACTCCCTTAAGAACTTCCAGTTAAATCCAGTCTGATTGTACACTTTAGTGTTGTTCCATGCTTACATATCACCCTCAGAAGGAAAAAAAAAGAAAGGAAAAGGAGTATTCTTTGATTTTTATTCATACCAACACAACTATTCAGGTATCAAGTATACACAAGATCTTTTCCCAAGTTTGTTTTCCCTGTTTTTTTACTATAAATCTTAACTTCCTAAAAACAGATGTTTCAAGTTATGCAGCACCTATACAGGGCCAACACAAACATTTATTCAGGCCCTGCTGCGAAAAGAGGTAGGTAAACATAAAATGAGATCGCTACTGAAATCTACTAAAATTGGGCTTACTAAACTGTAATTTTTCATTAGCTAGGAATGTGAAAACTATTTCGTTTCCAATAATCATTGGATATTAAATTTTATAAACTGCATATATCTAGACAAGTCTGTAGCACCGAAATTAACAAATATAGCTTGTGACCAAAACTGTAGCATTCACATATCTAAATGAATAAACACAATTTGAGGTTTTCACTTACTCAAATTCTGTAGCATAGTATTTAAGAAAGCCCAGTAAGAGGTCCCCAAGATTTGATTCATTCTTCGAGAGGTAAGGAGGAACATTACATGGTGCTTGGTGTACAAGATGCAGCTGTATAGCAGGACTAAAAGATTCCTGTCAAAAAGAAAAAGGGAACTATAAAGCCATTTAAAACGCACACTATAAACTTTACAAATCCTGATGTGATGCTCTCTGAAAAAGAGAGAAGAAATCTTTATGTTGGCAGTTTGGAAATGTGAAGTTTTCCTCCTACTAAAGATTTCACCAGTATGTGGAGTATGCCAGAGAGTACTTAGAAAACTAAGATATTCTAAACCTTGGCTGAGGTATACCACTAATTTAACCAAGTGGATCCCTACAGTAGCAAAAGATTTTCTAACTCACAAACAAACCCTTATTATCCATACAAAGATTTCATCAAATAACATACAGATTTCTTTATAAATGAGTCTCCTTAACTGCTTCTACGGTTGTACTTTATAAAGGCTATATCAAGGACAAGCAAGGTAAGAGCATTTTCTAACTGCCACTTAAAATTTCTCCTAGAGGCCATAAAAGTAATATATGAATACACTTATACCAATTTTAAGGTTTTTAAATTTTTATTTCATATTTGTATTTTGTATCTTACTGGGAAGAGAAGATAAAAATTCAACATAAATTGAACTTGAAAAGACAAAGGCGGCAGGAAAAAGAAGAAAGATAGGAAACAAACCAGCAAGCAATCAATATTCAGCAAACTTTTACCACAATATTCATAAAGGACGGTATCATTTGCTTGTAATGCATGCTGAAACAACACACTTATTAGAAAGAATACTAACAGGTACTTATCTTTTTGCCAATAGTATGGCATTCCAATTTCATATCTGATCTTTCCTCTATTAGTAACAAGTTCTGGCTCTAAAATATACTAAACGAACTACAGAGATTCTAAAGTAATACATATCCATGTGTTAGAAAATAGTTTCTTTAAAGTAATTTGAACATTGTCCTTAAGATGGATTTTTACATGCCCCTTTGCCATCAGAGTAATAATACACTTTTTTTTTTTAACAACTAGTTCAGGCACAACAGCTATTCTTTAGGTTCCCAAATACCTAATACATCAACCTTGGGTTTATGGATATCAATTCAATTAGTAATGTCTAAGTAAGTCCATTTAAGAAAAAAAGACTCCCCCCCAAAACTAAGCTGTACAGAGAAACAGTTTAGTGTTCCATTTATAGGCAGTCCTCAGGGCGCCTGGGTGGCTCAGTCAGGCATCTGACTCTTGATTGGCTCATGTCATGATCTCATAGTTCCTGAGCTCAAGCCCTGCATCGGGCTCTGTGCTGGCAAAGTGAAGCCTGCTTGGGATTCTCTCCACCCACCCCCCGCCGCCCCTTTCCTCTCACCTGCTTGCAAGCATGCACACACACTCTCTCTTTCTCTAAAATAAACATTTTTAAAAATCTAAATAATAAAGGTAATCCTCAAAACTCATCAGTAAAAATAAAGGAGCAAGAAAATAAAAAATTCCCTCCCTGTCCTATTATCTACAATTCTATTAATTTTTAACTACCAAGAAAGTGATAGATTACCTTTCTCTCAGAAGAGAATTCTACCCCAATGACAGACAGTTCGTAAAGCTGACACTCCTAAACCTGGAACCTCCCCTTACACTTCTTGCAGATTTAGTATTAAATTATGAAACTAATGTAGAAATTAAATTGTCTCTCCAACGAGGGAGAGTACAAGAGAAGCCTCAATTCCTAAGAAAGAGTGATAGCAGAGAGGCAGCAGGGGTAATGCGTCTAACACCTTCTGTCTAGTACTTGCTAAGTACAGGACAGAATTTTAGGACAGTATTTTAACTTGTAAAATTTAAATATTATTTTCTGGCTAATTAAACAAAAAGATATAATGTAAGTTCAAATGACAAGGAAAAGTGGGCCACTGTTAATACCTTCCACTCAGAAAGCTTTTTACTAATTTTGATTTCTAGAGCATAGTACCCTAAGCATTCAATTTATGAACTGATACTGAAATAAAACAGTCAATTTCTAATTCTAAAACTGTTTGAATCTTTTAAATTTTTTATTTTTCCAATAATTTAAATAAAAAGAACAGCAACTATAGATCAACATTGAAGCGTTCTGAGGTCTACTCTACTAAAATGCTGAATGACTTGACCGACAGTTTGACCAGTCTCTTCTTAGCTTCACTGTTCTTTTCCATGGTCACATACAGAAAGGGCCAGCACATGTATAGTTGAGGAGAACTGAAGGAGAAATCCAAACTAAAAAATAGCGGGGGGGCAGGGAGGTCCAAAAGATGCTATAAGTAAACAGAAATTCCATTTAACCATCAGAAATCCCTACTGTTGTTAATCATTCACATTACAGAAAGATTCTCTGCTTTTAGAAAAATTTCACCAAACAACTTTTTTAAAGGGAGTTGACCCACTGCACATTTACTTAAGAATAATATATGCTACTTTGGATATGAGTGGGCAGAACTTAAACTAACTTATTAGAAAACACATAAAGAGCAACTGAAAAGCCAAAGGAATTACAACTTAAGTCCATGGAAAAACAATTTAACTGATACAATGTAATATCTTTCTTTTTTTTTTTTTTTTTTTTTTTACCATTTTTAATTTATTTTTGAGAGACAGACAGAGCATGAATGGGGGAGGGACAGAGAAAGAGGGAGACACAGAATCCGAAGCAGGCTCCAGGCTCTGAGCTGTCACCACAGAGCCCGACGTGGGGCTCAAACTCATCAACTGTGAAATCATGACCTCAGCTGAAGTTGGGTACTTAACTGACTGAGCCACCCAGGTGCCCAGTAACATCTTTTTTATCATTTTTTATTTTCTTTAATGTTTTATTTATTTTTGATACAGAGAGAGACAGAGCATGCGAGGGGGAGGGGCAGAGAGAGAAGGAGACATAGAACCGGAAGCAGGCTCCAGGCTCTGAGCTAGCTGGCAGCACAGAGCCTGATGTGGGGCTCGAACCCATGAACGTGAGATCTGACCTGAGCTGAAGTCGGAGGCTTAACCAACTACCACCCAGGCACCCTTCTTTTTTAAAGAATTTGGAGGTGAGGTGGGTTATCAACACCTGCTGTTTGTTTTTAATGTAGGGAAGACATCTTTACTACTTTTTAAGGTTATATCCTATTTGGGGCTTCTCATAACCAAATCTGTAATGACTTAATTACTGCAAACATTTTCCAACTGATATTTAAATACTGACATTTTTGAAGATATATACCTTCTGTACCTTTTCTTTCTTTTCAATCAATGCCACGTTAAGAAAAATTTAAATGGACAACCCTTTGAAAAACATCTGAAAAGTCTCAACTTATTTTGCCCACAGAACTGCTTACCCCCAAAATGGCAAAAACATTTTTTTAAATTTTTTTTATGTCTTTTATTTATTTTTGAGAGACAGAGAGAGTCAGTGTGAGCAGGGGAGGGTCAGAGAGAGAGGGAGACACAGAATCTGAAGCAGGCTCCGGGCTGAGCTAGCCGTCAGCACAGAGCCCGACGCAGGGCTCAAACCCACGAACCATGAGATCATGACCTGAGCCAAAGCCGGCTGAGCCATCCAGGCGCCCCGGCAAAAACATCTTTTGCCAAATTCCATCATTTTCTGAGACTCTGCCATAATATCTTACCTTCAAAGTTTAAAATTTGGACAATTGAGCACTTTCTGGAATAAAATAGATTGGCTAAACTTTTACTTGCTTACTGTTCTTTAAAAATTTGTATATACCTTAAATGAAAGATGACTGTGTTTTACCTCCAGGCAAACAAATTTAAGTTATGTACTATTCTAACAATATAAATTATTAGACCTAGATACAAATGTTGAGAAAGGCCTCAAAGAAAAAGTTAACCGATACAGACTACTTAGAGTTCTGCCTAAAAAGAAAAAGAGCTGTATGATACATTAAAGTTCCACCAACCTTTAATTATATGCAGATTACCACTAAGCTGGTGACTCATGGTAAAGATTGATCACTAAATTTCCTTTAAATTCCATTTGCTTTTAGTAAAGTGTTAGTAAAGTTCTGAAATCAACATAAGTATCATAAAGTAGAAGTACTATAATGAAGTGGTTAAGAGCATGAGCTTTGGAGTCAGAATAAGCTTTGAAACATTCTATTAGCTACTATGATCTCAAGTTACTTAGCTTTCCAAAGGTTCAGCTTCTTCATCTATAATACAAGGAAAATAACAGTACTCATTGAACTGTAATAAGGATTAAATGATATAATGTATATAAAGCACAGCAGCAATAGTATTACCTATGTATTATGTAGTATATGCTTGGCATCATTATTATTATAACTACATTTTTTTCAGAGAGAGCACAAGGTGGAAGGGGAGAGAGACAGGAAGAGGGAGAATCTTAAGCAGACTCCTTGCCCAGTGCTGAGCCTGATGGGACTCGATTTCATGACCCTGAGACCATGACCTAAGCTAAAATCAAGAGTAAGACACTTAACCAACTGAGCCACCCAGGCACCCCATAACTGTCCAATTTATATAATAATGCAGTATGATTGCCTCCTAAAATAATGTACTATTTCAAAATTAACTTCCTTGTAACTCGAATGTTCTTATCATTAAAAAACTTCCCCCAAATTTTTAAATTTCTTTTCAAAGGTATTCATTTATAGCCTGTTTTACATAACTAAAATCATACTGTATGCATTTTAAAACTGAAAAAAAGCCTAAATGTATATGTATATATGTATGCATATGTATATATATAAAATTTAATATATTTTCAATACATAACTACACAGGGGAACTCTACGTCTCAGAATTCCTAACTTCGTAACTATAAAAATGGCTTCCTTGAATATGAAGATGCCACTAGGGAAAGAAACAAATATAAGTTATCTCCATAAGTCTCCACCTAGCATAAATCTAGGGAAATCTCCTAATATACTTGCACTAAAATAAAGATCTCTTCATAGGCTTTAACCCAAGTTTGTGTATTTAAGTGTTCTCAACTTCACTGCTTTAACTCAATAATAAATATTTTGCCTTCTATCATTATTCATGTTGTCTTTTTTAAGTCAGTAAGAATTCAGTAGTAATAATGTTATATAGCTTTTCAGGTAAAGATATTGCTATAGTCTTTCATCCTTTTCTTTCATAATTTAGTATCCAAACTGACCTGAAACACCATACCAATTTTTTAAAAATTATCATACATTTGAGGAGAAAATATGAAAATAACTAAAAAGGCATAATATACTGAAATGTTATTCTATTCCAAAATTTATATACTTTTAAATTCCATTTAACTAAATTAGAGAAGCTCAAAATTTAAAAGAACCTTGTTCCCTTGTAAAATAACAAAATTTTTTTGGTTACTATAAAGTTTTACGTCATTTTCAAACTACTTATTCAAGCTGAAATTTTGTTGTATTTTTTTTCTTAAAGAAAGGTATATCTATATAGGGACAATCAGATATACACACATAAAATATAATAACAGAAACTAGATGAAATGATTTATTAGCTTATACTACTATCATTTTGTCTTTCTTCATGCAGCACAGTATAATAGAAAAAATATCAGTTTCAGGGTCCATAATTTAGAACTGGAACAACTTGGATCAATAATGTAACCTTTTGAAGACTTAGTTTCTTCACCTGTGAATCAAGGAAAATACTACAGAAGTTTACATGCCTAGGATTAAGCACACTGTATATAAAATTTATAGAGTGCTGACATAAAATAGATACTAAAAAAATGATAGTTATTAGTCTTAAGAAATAAACTGATTTGCTTTTTCCATTAGATGGACCACCAAGAAAAGCAAATCCACTGATCAATTAGCTTACAGGTTTCAGATAAAATTTAAAATCCCATTAAGAGTAGATAGTAAATCCTTATGCATGTAAGGATCAATCTTAAAGTAAAGATAATACTCTTCAAATATTTAATGTAATAAAACCATACCTGTAAGCAAATTAAGACATTCTTCAGTCTAGCAGGTCTTGCTATGAGTATATTTTAAAGCTTTGGGACTGGACTAGTATTATGTCTATTTCCTTGTTAAGGTACTGAAATAAGATTATTAGCACAACAGGGGTGTAGCATATAGGATGAGAGATAGTGTTAAGTGAAGAGTAAATGGACTCTGCCATGGGGTAAAGCTAGAAAATTAGAAAAATGAAACAGAAGTGAAAACAAGGCTCTTTAAAATGGAATATACTAGTAAGAACTTAGATTTCTTGTAATAAAACCAATACCTCTGCTCTGTTCTCAAGCATAATGCATTGAGACTTTATTAGTACTTTATATTAGTAAAAACGAATTCATGTAGCACATCGTTTTTTAAGTGAGATTTGTGTAGAAGCATCTGTTCCATATACAATAATAGATTCTTTAAAGGATAAGTTTTAACTATTAGATGGTTTGTATGCTAAAAAATATACACAGCTCTTTCTACTTGGGAACCCAGGTCTTAACAATAAAGTTGGGACAATAAAATGCCCAGTCATTATTTCTGACCTTTCAGTATGACCTAAAGAATCAATATTTTATGAAGGGAGAAAACCATTCAAGGATAAGACCCAAAAGTTCAAGCTACTTTTATTTCTATACTTTCTGATACATTAATTTTCACAATGTTTATGAAAGCATAAATAATGATGCCTAGCAATAATGGAAATCATTATAGTAGCTCTTTATAATACCAGAAATTAGTTTTCAAAATGAGGAAGATAAGATACCCAGATTCTAAAAAATTCTTGTAACAGTGTTTTTACCAGATGACCCACCACAACCTAGGAAGCTCTCACCACAGCAAACCTCAATTACAGCAAACCTTTCATTATCCAGCACCTTGTATGTGTGCCTTATGAAAATAACATGTTCAAAACGAGAGCATCAGTTCTCTTCAATTACCAAAGGTTAAGTTACATTTAATTTAAATTCCACATCAAAGAGACTTATATTTTCTATCATAAAATAAGCAAGTCCTCTGAAAACTGATCACTCAGACCTTTTTTTTTTAAGGTTGTAAACCCTTTTTTTTAATGTTTATTAATTTTTAAGAGAGAGACAGAATACAAGCAGGAGAAGGGCAGAGAGAGAAGGAGACACAGAATCAGAAAGAAGCAGGCTCCAGGCTCCAAGCCCTCAGCATAGAGCCCAACATGGGACTCGAACTCACAAACCCTGATACCATGACCTGAGCCGAAGTCGGATGCTTAGCCGACTGAGTCGCCCAGGTGCCCCACTCAGATCTTTTCAGATCTTTTTCAATTTGACTACTTAGTAAGTTTAGGAAACAGCTCTTTTTGGGGCGCCTGGGTGGCTCAGTCGGCTAAGCCTCCGACTTCGGCTCAGGTCATGATCTCACAGTCTGTGGGTTTGAGCCCTGCATCGGGCTCTGTGCTGACAGCTCAGCTCAGAACCTGGAGCCTGCTTCATATTCTGTGTCTCCTTCTCTCTGTGCCCCTTCCCCGCTCACTCTCTGTCTCTGTCTTGCAAAATAAAATACATTAAAAATTAAAAAAAAAAACCAGCTCTTTTTGTAAGTTCATAAAACTAACAGGTAAAAATTACATGGTTTCAGAAGGCTGATTAAATATTTTAAACTGATAGCTTAAATATTATTTCTAAATAAAACCAGGAATAAGGATGATTATGGAGGAAAACAGAAACAGTAGGACTATAAAACAAGGAAACAGAATTCTGGGAAAAAGGAACACAAAAAACTGGAAAAGAAACAAAAGTATATAGATTGTGAATTATGTACATTACCTACGTTTCTCTAAAAAACTGAGTATATACCAAACTTCTAGTAGGCATCCTTCACCACTTTAATGTTTCCAATTAACTACAGAAGGACTCTTAATATTATTCACACAAGGATTGTAAGTATTTAATGTAACGTCTTTTAGTGTATTACTTGATAAAATCAAGTGAAAGATAAAAAGATTATCCAATTGTTCAACTTAATTTTTTCCTGTTTTCAAAGTACACATACATTGGACTAAAAGACTTCTGAGTAAAGACTTGCTAAAAAACTGTTTGAAAATAGCATGAAGAAAACTGGAATGAGTGTCTACATGGGCCTTGACCAACTGAGTATATTTAATTCCTTTTAGAGATAATCATGAGCATCATGCAAAAAAATCCACCATTAAGATAAATGACCACACTGCCACTAACCAAATAAAATATGACACTCTTCTGAAAAAGTATATGAAGTATTTTTAATGGGTTAGTGGCCAATGACTTGGCCTATATAGAAAATGTTATCATATACTTATAAGGTAACTATTACACCTTTTACATTCACATTAATACTGCATATAATAGTCCCACATATACTTGTCATATATGTATTAAAATAATTTATAAGAAACACTTACTGGGTAAATTTTTTGGATGGATGGAAGGATGGGTTCAGGTAGGGCTATAAAAAAAAAGTTTAAAGCTTCTGTGATTCACATAATTCATTTCACAAAGCAATAATTTGTCAGCTATACCCCAGGTATGAGACTATAAGGGTTTCTGCTACAATTCAACAGTTTCCATATATTTTGTGAATTAATAACTCCGATCCCTAGAAATTTAAATCCAAAATATAACTAAGTTGATAACTTCAGGTTAATAAACTATGTATATTTCTATGTAAACAAATGCTTCTTACATTCTTAGACAAACAGGCCATCAATGGACACACATCATTTGGTCCAAATCAGACACAGACACACACACACACACACACACACACACACACACGCACACACTAAGCAAGACAAGGATTGTCCTACATATACTGAATGAACATTGTTAAGATGAATGTAGCTATCAAAAAAATTTTAATACACTCCAATGATACCATATCATGAAAGAATAACAGCTATTTCATAATTGTCCCTTGATTTTTAATTTTTTCCAATAAATAGTAATACCAAAACTGAAATAGTTTCAGGAAATTGGTCTATTAAAAAAACTGAAAAAAAAAAAAAAATCTTCAACTTCACTAATTTTTAAAAAGAAGGTTTCAGCAACGTTTCAAAATATAAATCAGGATATTTATACCAATTTGCTATAAAAAATTAAAATTTCATACAAAGGAATCATTATCTTCATATGTTACTTTATTTTTTGTCATTCTTCATTTTCCAATAGCTTTACCAAAATCCAAACTCATTAAATGCATTAACAGTCACTTCACATTACTATAATATAAAAGAAATAACATGGAAAGCAAAGTAATTAATATTCACAATTTTAAAAAACTTTAAAATACAGTATCTTGAGTATGGTAAGATACAAGTAATGTGTTTTCAAAATTTCTTTAATATAAAAGACCAAATATAATACTGTAAAACAAACTGTGTATTTAAGAATAGAAATACATTATGTATAATTAAGTAAACTCGTAACAATCACTATCTTTAATTTGCAATTTAGCAAACCTTTTTATATGACTTCTGGAGTACATTAATGTCCAAATAATAAACTATTACCAACTTACATGATCTCCAACTATGATTATAAATGTATAAATTTCTATCACATAGTATTTAAATATCTCTTCTGTATCATGCTTCTTTCCCAAGTTGAAATTAGAATAAAATAAAATTCCATGACAGCCTAGAAAAACTCATTACTTACTGGAATCACTCTTAGGAAGTAAAAATATTTTTCCCATAGGCATTCAAATGGTCAAAATTCTAGAAGATCCTACAAATAAACTCAAGCCGCAGTTACTTTCATTCTAAACGTCTTTATAGTCACATAACATTTTTAATGACTTTCTAACAACTTTGCTATAATACAAAATTGGTAAATCTTACTAGAAATTATTTACTCAATTAAAAACCTGAATTCCTTTCTCACTGAATACCCCTAGTAAATTAAAATTATAATTTAAAAAACAGTGAAGAAAAGGTTGTAGAAATTATTTACTCAATTAAAAACCTGAATTCCTTTCTCACTAAATACCCCTAGTAAATTAAAATTATAATTTAAAAAACAGTGAAGAAAAGGTTGTAGAAATTTAGAAAAAATTTTTTATCTCATCCTAGAATCATAACCAGAATGCTAGAAGAGAAAAATGAACACTAACAAACACTAACCAATCGTTTAGGGCCCTTCAATAGACAAAGAACCTTTAGAACTAAGCAATTTGGAAGTTTTGGGGAGCAGGGATATCATTCAGTGAATCCTTTGCCTAACAACCTTAAGGATTTAAAAACACGAGTCATAAAAATAAACAAATTAAATATAAATAAATAAATAAAAACATGAGTCATTTGTGGAAACAAATAAAAGAAATTTCATTTAAAATAGAGTCAGGAAGCCCTGAAAGGGGTGCTCTCACACACTGCCACCATTCTCCTTAGTAGTAAGTATACTATGCATTCCCCACTAGGAAGAAGTTTACTTTTACATACTCCAGCAGAAGGATGAAAGAATTTTTCCTTGCTCAGCAACAGCCCAGCCAATGAGAATTCAGCGAAACAGCCCCTGCCAGCTTCCTCTCCTTCCTCTATAAAGCCAAGCCCCTCACCTCCATTCTCTAGCCTTGACAACAGTTTGGTTCACTATAGTATGCTTGTTCAGAATTGTGATTCCTCTGCTATTTCAGAATAAACTCACTGTACTAGTGAAAAAAAAAACTAGCTCTTTTGTTTTCTAAGGTCAACACAATGCAGAGCAATTGGTGTACTGTGGCAGTTAACTATCCTCACAGTAACCTCAAAGTCTTGAATAGTTTTTCACATGTTTATTTTACTCAAAGCAACATATATTCAGGAGTGCCTAGAGGGCTCAGTCAGTTAAGCACCTGACTTCAGCTCAGGTCATGATCTCACAGTTCGTGAGTTCGAACTTCACATTGGGCTCTCTGCTGTCAGCGCAGGGCCTGCTTCATATCCTGTCCCCCCTACCTCTATCCCCATTCTCTCATTCTCTCTCTCTCTCTCTCTCTCTCTCTCTCTCTCTCTCTCAAACATTTGGAAGAAAAACAGCAACATACATTCACGAAGAATCGAGCTGTAACACCTATTTTTACTTCAAAGTTTTGGACTTCAATCTTTTAAATTTCTCTCTCAAAAGCTCAGGTCATGATCTCACAGTCAGTGAGTTCGAGCCCCACGTTGAACTATGTGCTGACAGCTCAGAGCCTGATGCCTGCTTTGGATTCTGTCTCCCTCTCTGCCCCTCCCTTACTCATGCTGTGTTCTCTCGGTCTCAAAAATAAATAAACATTAAAAATTTTTTAAAAAAGCAAAAGGAACAAATAAACCTTACTATTACAGTATCTGATCAATAGATAACGCCCTCACAATAACTACTCCATAAGATTTTACTTTGCCTACATTTCAGATGAGAGCTTTCTGGTCAGGATCCCACAAATTTATACATATAAATATTCCATTCTGATTAATCAAAAATTCAACTAAAAAAGAGATCTTCAACAACAATAAACAAAAATTTTGAAAATTCAAGGACAAGTCTGTTTCCGAGAGGGCATGCGCAAGCTAGAAAGAGGAAAAGAAGGAGAGCGAGAATCCCAAGTAGGCTCCACTCTCAGCAAAGAGCAGACATATGGCTCAATCCCAAGACCCTGGGATCATGACCTGAGCCAAAATCAAAGTCAAACACTCAACTAACTGAGCTACCCAGGCACCCCAAAACTTCAAGAGCAATTTTAAAATGCCTGAGACAGTTTTGGATCTGGTAACATGGTAAATATTCTATGTATATTCATTCAAATTATTATTTCTAATCAGGTGATACTTTTGCCTTTTATTATCAGTATTAATCTTAGATGGCCAATAAAATCTCTTCTCATAGGTTTTTACCCTTCACACTTTCATCAGTCATCTTTTCGAACATGTGGAAATTCATCCTAGTAAATGCTTTTTAATCTTTTTCAACCTTTCCACATACAGACCATTTCCTTTCTCTATTCATGACAGAAAAAATATAAAAAGCCTTTAAGAAGTTAAATGGAACTTAAAGGTCCATCCAATCCAATTATCCCTGTTACAGATAAGAATATTAAGGCCAGAAAGGGAGAATAGCGGACAAAATCACAAACGCTAGTTCACTGTGGCATGACTGTAACTGCTCAATACACTTTGCAGACTGTTTGCCAAAAAATGCAGTTATTTATTTCAATCGAATTTCAATACAGCTATACAGCTACTTATTCCAATCAAATTTCTTCTAGTGAAAAGCAGCCTAAATTTGCCAAATAATACTTATACCTTTATTTTTATTATTATTTTAGAGAGAGAGTGCGAGAGGGGAAGATGGGCAGAGGGAAAGAGAGCAAATGAGGGGTGGGGAGAGAATCTTAAGCAGCCTCCACACTTAGTGCAGAGCCCCCACTAAAGGCTCAATCCCATGAGGATCCCTGGGATCATGACCTGAGCTGAAATCAAGAGTTAGAGGCTTAACCAGCTGAGCCACCCATGTGCTCCAATACAGTTATACTTTAGCTCTGCACAGTGGCTGTCCTTTAACAAAGACCTCGAAATGATTGACGATAGAGCTATTAATTACAAACCAGTTCAGTGAATAGAACTAGTTTGTCAAAAATAAAATAGGTTTAACAAAATTTAAACAGAATTTTAACATGATTTCTGAACACTAGTAAAATACTAATTTCTCAACTTTCAACTTGCTCACCAAGCCACCTTGGTGCATGTGTGATCAAAGTACATTTTTCTAAAGAAGGCAATCAAATTAAAATATCTAATGTAACCAATAAAAATGGAAAGAGCACATATAATGGATGTTCATACATGTTCAATATTGTAATCAAATCTAATTTCTAAATCACAACTAGTGCCTATTCACTTTTTAGTTTCAGTTGTGATTTAAAATGTACATATGATGAAATCTAAATAACCCCTGATATATTTTTGACACATAACTTTTCTATATTTGTATACATATGAGTATATATACAAACTCAAATACAGTTTTTAAAATAAAATTGATACCATGTTGTATATGATGCTGTACCATGGATATTTTATCATTAAATATCCTAAAAATATATTCTTAGCAGCTGAGAAATATTATAATTAATTCAATCATTCCCTTATTCTTAAAAACTTAGATTATTTATAATCTTGTATTATTTCTTTCACCCAATTTCCATGCCAGCTCACAAGGAATAAAAACTTCTTTATTCAAAAAGAAAATCCTCTAATTCCTGTCTCAAGTGAAAAACAAAAAACATGATAAATGGTGCTTGAGCTTATTTTTATAGGGCTTCTGAACATCCACATGCCTCAAGATAATGGGTCCACAATACAGTGGTGAAAGTTCTTTGAATACAGAGTAATATGGAAAAACTGTCACAAAACCCTCCCCCCAACACACACACACAGTGAAACTTCCTTATAATGTTTTCCAGGGAATAACATTTCTAAAATATTTGTTTAAAGCAACAAATTAGGAAAATATGGTTTTATGGGCCTTAGAAAGAACTTTTTTAAAACAATATTGTATGAAGATAGTGTCAAAAGAGAAGCCACCATAATGAAGTTTAACTGTGTTTCTGTTTTAAAAATTGGGAAAAACCCATAATACTTACTTTGTAAATAGTGCAAAACCATCAATACAAGACTATAGCTGCTTAAAGTACCACGACTTGCATCATTTATCTCATGGTGACTTGCCCACTTCTTAATCACCAGTACTAACGGACGAACTCGATTTTCAACTGAAAGTAAAATTAAAACTTAAAAATGGTAAGAAAATATTACAGTTTTTTTGAAACTTTATATCATTTGCCAACTCTAATAGAAAAAGCATTTCCTCCCTGTGTATTAAACATTGTTTTCATCATAAATGTATCCTACTTTTAAAAGGTATCTTAGTCACCTTTTAAAAATGACCAATTACTAAAAGTCATTTTATTGACTTATAACTCTGGTAGCACATAATGTTAGTGTACAACATATTATATACATAATAAAATGAAACACTATAGATAAAAAATTTTAAAAAGTCAGTATTTATTATAAACCTGTTTAAAAAGGAATAAAGAATAAAGGATAAAGAAAGAAGCTGACAATTATTTGGAAATAAACAAAAAACTTACGGTATGCATAAGTTCTGAGAAGGAATGTGTTTCTTATTCCAACAATATTGTTTACATTCAAGTCGAATTCCACGCAACTATTAAAAACAAAGAAAAACACTTCAGCTTAAGTGTTTTTAAACAAATTAAACTAACTCCCTAATGACTAAATATTTATCTACCCTATGATGCAAAAATATCATGATCCCAAAGACCAATTACTTTAAAATGAGGCACTAAAGTAGAAAAAAGAATATATAGTCAGTATATCATTTTAATATGATTTAGTGCATATTAAAAATATAAACAAGATAAAAGTTCTAAGATCCATAATGTACTACTAAGGCTTTAATTATCCTTAATAAAAGAAATTTTAAAATTTTGCAATCCTTTCCAGGTAAACAAAATTATGTGACCAAAAACATTTCTGGTCAAGTTTTTCCACTGAGTTACATACTCTCAACTAATTTGGAAGAAAGGCATCATTTGCTTTAAAACAACAGGAATAAGAAGCCAAATAAAGTACCAGTGAAAAAAATAAAAGTAGTCTATACATTATATTCCCTCCAAAAAGGATAACATATAAATTATAATATCATGCCAAATTGAGCTACTGATAATCTGGAAAGACAGAAGGGCTACTTCTTTGAAAGCAAAGATATGATACAATTCACAATTTTAAAAATAGGACAATAGTGAAGGGATCTATGAAAATGAAGGGTGAAACTCAAAATAAAAGGAAAGATTAATGTAAATATACTATCAGGTCCAACAACTTCTGCACAGAGTTTTTCTATGAAAAGACTGCCTAATATAAAAACTTAACAAAATTATTTTCTACAAACCTTTAGTTATAAAATTTGAAATTTAGCAATGCAGATTTCCTTGTTTAGGGAAATGAAATCCTATACTCTTTCAATTAACCATGCATACTGACAAAAATGGATAGTAGTAGCAACACTTCAGATACATATATATTTTCCTTTGGGAAACTGATGGCAGCAATAGAGTTACATTTTTTAATTGCATCTGTGCAAGGTTAACACTGAAACCAGTTTCCATTTCATCTATACACCTCAAAAGAGAGGATAAAACAACCAGTTTGCAATTAAAAACTTTTTCAAAAATATGATTCAGAGCTTTGAAAATATCCACAGTACTTGCTTCAAATTCTACTTCTGGAAATACTAAACTAAACCCTTATATGGAAAAAATTTAATGTACAAAATGCTTATTCTACCAGGAAATAAGTAAGTTAATCACAAAATATTTACTGAATGAAATGTAATGTAATTATATAATGTAAAGCCATTAAAAATCAAGCCAGAAAAAATTCAATGACATAAGCAAATATCCATGATAACATGGTCAAGTAAAAAAGTATAATCTCAATTTTAATTTTAAAAACTCATGCATTCATATGCATAGAAGAGAGACTAAAAGTTTTACACCAAAATGTTAACAGCAGTTCTCTTTCGATGTTAAAAGTTGATTTTTTTTTAATGGTCTGGAGGAAGAAATATAAAATAGTGTTCATAAAGGACACTTAACAATGGAAAAAAGTCTGTATAATAATCTTAAATAGAAAAAAAAATGCACCCAACTCAGAAGCACCCAAATACTTAAAGCAGTTAATAACAAACATAAAGGAAATAATCAATAGTAATAATAAAAGTAGGGGACTTTCACACACCACTTACATCAATGGACAGATCATTCAAACAGAAAATCAACAAGGAAACAGTGGCTCTCACTGTCACATTGAACCAGATGGATTTAATAGATATAGTCAGAACATTTCATCCTAAAATATCAGAATACACACTCTTTTCAAGTGCACATGGAATATTCTCCAGAAGAGATCACACATTAGGCCACAAAACAAGTCTCTTACGAATTCAAAAAGATCAAAGTCATTCCACGTCTCTTTTCTGACCATAACACTATGAAACTAGAAATCAACCACGAGAAAATATCTGGAAAGAGCACAAATACACGGAAGTTAAACAACATGCTACTAAAACAATGAATGGATAAACCAAGAAATTCAAGGAGGAAATCAAAAAATACACAGAGACAAATGAAAATGAAAATACAATGACCAAAAATCTTTGGGAAGCATCAAAAGTGGTTCTAAAGGCAAAGTTTATAGCAACATGGGCCTACCTCAAGAAGAAAAATCTCAAAATAAACAACCTAACCTTATACAAAGAAGAGTTACAAAAAAAACAAACAAAACCCAAAACCAATAGGAGGCAGGAAATACTAGAGACTAGAGTAAAAATAAACAAAATAAAAACTAAAAAAACTTACAGAACAGATCAGTGTAACTAATCAGGAGCTTGTTCTTTGAAAATATTTGGCAAAATTGATAAACCTTTAGCTAGAGGCATCCCCCAAAAGAGAGAGAGAATATCAGAGTACTCAAGTAAGCAAAATCACCGAATGAAAGAGGAGAAATAACACCATAGAAATATTACAAACAATTATATGAGAATATTATGAAAAATTATATGCCAACAAATTAGACAACCTAAAATAAATGTATAAATTCCCAGAAATATATAACCTCCCAAAAATGAATCAGAAAGAAATAGGAAATTTGAAAAGACTCATTACCAGCAACGAAACTAAACCAGTAATCAAAAAACCCCCAACAAAGTCCAGGACCAGAAGGCTTCACAGGAAATTCTCCTAAACATTTGTTCAAAGAGTTAATACCCATTCTTCTCAAACTATTCCAAAAAACAGAAGAGAGGGAAGGCTTCCAAATTCATTCTATGAGACCTGCGATAGTAAAACCAAATATGTCTATATCTGTATCTATTACTATGTCTGGATAGTAAACCCAGAAAAAGATACTACAAAAAAAGAGAACTAAAGGCCAATATCTCTGATGAACATAGATGTAACAAAGATGTAACAATCCTCAACGAAGTATTAGCAAGCTGAATCCAGTAATACATAAAAAAAAATCATTTACCATGATCAAGCGAGATTTATTCCTGGGATGCAAAGGTGGAGTCCAATATTTGCAAATCAACCAACAAGATTTGTCACATTCATAACAGAAAGAATAAAAGCCACATGATTATTTCAATAGATGCAGAAAAAGAAGCACCTGTGTGATTTACTTGGTTGAGCATCCATCTCTTGATTTCAGCTCAGTTCATGATCCCAGGGTCATGGGATCAAGCCCTATGTTGGACTCTGTGCTGACCATGTAGCCTGCTTAAAATTATCTCCCCTTCGCTCTCCCTCCCTCTCCCCTACTCCCTCCCTCTGCTCCTCTCCCTGCCCTGTGCTCCCTCACTCTCTAAAATGAAAAATAAAAATAAAAATATAAACAGGTGCTGAAAAAGCATTTGACAATGTACACCATTTATGATAAAAACCCTCAACAAAGCAGGTTTAGAGTGAACATCCCTCACTGTAGTTAAGGCCATATATGAAAAGCCCATAACTAACATACTCAATGGTGAACAACTAAGAGCTTTCCCCCTAAGATCAGGAACAAAACAAGGATGTCTGCTGTCACAACTTTTTAAAAAAATATTTTATTATTTATTTTTGGGAATCAAAGAGACAGAACACAAGCAGGCAAGGGGCAGAGAGAGAGGGAGACACAGAATCCGAAATAGGCTCTGGGCTCTGAGCTGTCAGCACAGAGCCCGACATGGGGCTCGAACTCACAAACCATGAGATCATGACCTGAGCTGAAGTTGGACACTTAACTGACTGAGCCACCCAGTCAGCCACCCAGGCACCCCCACTCTCACCACTTTTACTCAACATAGTATAGGAAGCCATAGTTACACGAGTCAGACAAGAAAAAGGAATAAGAAGCATCCAAAATGGTAAGGAAGAAGTAAAACTTTCAATATTTGTAGATGGCATGATACTATACATAGAAAACACTAAAAACTCCATCAAAAAACTGTAAGAACTGATAATGAATTCAGTAAGGTTGTAAGATACAACATCAACATACAGAAATCTGTTGTATTTCTATACACTAATAATGAAGCAATAGAAAGAAATTTAAAAAGCAATCACATTTACAACTGCTCCAAAAAGAATAAAATCCTTAGGAATAAATTTAACCAAGGAGGTCAAAAATTTGTACCCTAAAAACTATAAAACACTGATGAAAGAAACTGAAGATAACACAAACAAACAGAAAGACATTCCATGCTCGTGGACTAGAAGAACAAATATTATTAAAAAGTCCACACTACCCAAAGCAATCTATCTATGGTTTTATGAAATCCCTATCAAAATACAATCAGCAGGGTGCCGAGGTGGCTCAGTCAGTTGAGTGTCCAACTCGATTTCAGCTCAGGTCATGATCTCACAGTTCATGGGAAAGAGCCCCAAGTCAAGCTTTGCATTGAAAGCACGGAAATCTGCTTGGAATTCTCTCCTTCCGTCGTTCTCTGCCCCTCTCTTTCTGTCCCTTTCAAAATAAAATAAATAAACTTAAAAAAAAACCAGCATTTTTCACAGAACTAGAACAAATAATCCTAAAATATGTATGGAACTACAAAAGACCTCAAATAACCAAAATATTCTTGAAAAAGAAAAAGCTGGAAGCATCATAATTACAGATTTAAAGTTACAGTACAAGGCTGTAGTTACCAATACACTATGGTACGGACACAAAATACACACACAGATCAATGGAATGGAACAGGGTGTCCAGAAACAAACCCACGATTATATGGTCAAATGAACTTCAACAAAAGAGGCAAAAATATGCAGTAAAATAAAGACAGTCTCTTCAACAATTGGTGTTGGGAAAACTCAACAGCTACATGCAAAAGAATGAAACTTTTGAACCCTTGTGCCCTGCTGGTAGGAATGCAAATGGGTGCAGCCACTGTGGAAAATAGTTTAGAGGTTCTTCAAAAAATAAAAATAGGATTAACAAATAATCCAGTCATTGCACTACTGCATACTACCCCAATCATAAAAAACACTAATTTGAAAGGATATATTCACCCCTATGTTAAGTGTAGCATTATTTACAATAGCCAAAAGTTATAGAAGCAGCCCAAATATCCATCGAAGACCAAAATAAACAGATAAATGTCCATCAGTGGATCAAGACGTGATATATAAACATATGCACATACACACACACAAACAATATTATTCTTCCATAAAAATGAATGAAATCTTACCATTTGTAACAACATCCACAGAGTTAGAGTATAATGCTAAGTGAAATAAGGCAGTCAGAAAAAGACAAATTCCATATAATTTCACTAATGTGGAATTAAAAATATGGGGCACCTGGGTGGCTCAGTCGGTTAAGTGCCCGACTTCAGCTCAGGTCCTGATCTCACGGTTCGTGGGTTCGAGTCCCGCGTCAGGCTCTGTGCTGAAAGCTAGCTCAGAGCCTGGAGGCTGCTTTGGATTCTGTGTCTCCCTCTCTCTCTCTCTCTGACCCTCCCCTGATCACAGGGTCTCTCTCTGTCTCTCAAAAATTAATAAAATGTTTAAAAAAATTTTAATAAATAAATAAATAAAATAAAATAAAATAAATAAAAATACATAATAAATAAATAAAGGGGGGGAAAGAGAGATAAACCAAAAAACAGACTCTTAACTATAGAGAACAGAGGTGATACCTAGAGGGATGAGTGAAATAGATGATGGCGATTAAAGAGTACTCTTCTCATGATGAGCACTCAGTAATGCATACAATTACTGAATCACTATATTGTACACCTAAAACAAATATAACCATATGTTAAAAACACTGGAATTAAAATTTTAAACATAAAAAAAGAAAAAGAATAAAATGTTTATATAATTACAATTAGAATCATGGTTTTTTTCTTAAGTTTATTTATTTTGAGAGAGAAAGGGGGAGGGGTGCGAGACTTCTCATGGTCAGTGCAGAGCCCAACACAAGGCTCAAAGTCATGAACCATGAGATCATGACCTGAGTCAAAATCAAGAGTCCGATGCTTAATGGACTAAGCTACTCAGGGGCCCCACAACCATGTATTTTAAAAAATAATTACAATAAGCTCATAATTTAATTTGTTTCGTTTATCTTCCTTAAGGTGCTTTAGAAAACTACCATTATTTATTTGAAAAAACTCAATAAAAACTTATAGATTGGATGGATATTTGAATGAATGGAGAGGAAGCTTTGAACCATGTATGTATCTAAGGATTTGTTTAAAATATATATATTTAGTCAGTTCTAATTATTTGCAGTAGTTATGTTCTATAAAGTTACTGTAAACAGGGGAAACAAGGGGTTAGGTTCCCACAAGCCTTCAGTCAAACATTTTCATCAACTGATTAATATATAACTTTGTTTTATGTATTTCCATTTAAAGACACCTTATTCACTGACAATGAACTCATAGCCAAGCACACTGTAACTCATGCCTGAACAAAGCATACCTAATGTAAGTTTTTTCTCCATAAGGCATATCATAGTTTTGTACACAGAAACAACAGATAGTAAACTTAGTAAACTTAGCACCATGCTTGAGGGTCCTTTTAAAGAGCAAAGTCACCCATATAAAGCAACAAAACACAAAAAACATGGCACTAGCTGGACTATGCAAAGAATAATTGTTTACAGTGTAAGAGAAGACAGAATGTCACACTATTTAATGTCAGCTAGTGACTCAGAATTTACTCCGCAAATGTCTACAAATGACCATAACAGTGCTGGAAATATTAATTTGGAGGGTTATAAAATAAAAATTATCATGTAGGCAAATTCGTAAGTAAAGAATCCATGAATAATGAAGATTAATTATATATATGTATTTACGATGACATTAATGTAAACCATTTCAGTATTTTATAAAACTGGACTAGAAAACATAATTTATCACAATTTTATCTATTTTTTAGATAACAAATCTATTTTAACTAATGGAACAGTCAACATCTATTATTTACATTTTATATTTAGATATTATATAAAAGATCCTAATCCCAATACCCATAAGAAGTTCAGAACCCAGGTTAGAGAATACCCAGAACCAAGAATACCTGGTAGAGTATATATATAATTGTTAACAACTACCTTGACGTAAACATACATCAAATCTCATCAATTAAGATATGTTCTAGAGAGTATATTACATTTCCAAAAGGCAAGAGATCATTGAAAAATGTGAAATGTAAATATATACATTCTTTAAAATGGATAGTTTCATACACTCAAAATATCAAGCAAAATAAGCACAGTTAAGCATAAAGAATTGCTCAGACAATTCTAAAAATCATCTCAAAGACAAGTCAAGTCCTAAAAACTGATGAAGATAAGCTATTATGCTGTAGCAAACACTTCTTAATTATCTACATCAAAAGAATATCTAAAAATGATCTAAAACAACTCAAAAAGGAAAATTCAATACTTACTTACCTGACTTTATCCCTGAACTTCACAATCGGCACTTTTGCTCGAATCAGCTGAGGTCTCTCTATATAGCCAGCTGAGGGATAAAATATGAATATCTGTAAATGTTTCTCAAATAGTTTCTTACTAAGCTAAAACAGTTTATGAGAACACAGTCTTTTAAGAAGAACACAAAGAGGGGACATTACCAAATTCTTTTAAGACTGAACATTTCCAAAACCATTTAGAGAGCTTTATATTAAAATTCAGAAATGTGGTCTAATATCTAATAATAGTTATAAAGTAATTCACCAGAGCATTATAAGCAGGAAAAATATCTAGGCTGACAGCAGGGCCATAGCTCAATTCTGTTATAAGGCAAAATATTATGGCAGCCATAAATATATTTACAAAGACTCTCAAGTGTGGAAATGCCTGCAACATGATACATGGGATAGTGATACATTTAAATAGTATGATCCCTAAGAGGAAGAATATATATATTTTTTTATTCCATTAAACTTTAAACTTTTTTTTAAATAATACATATTCATTATAGAAAATTAGGGAGTACAGAAATATGTAAAAAGGAAATTGCCAACTTTTCCCAAAGGAGCAGTTTAGCAGTTTCCTAATGTAACTAAAGAAAAAACATAATACCAGACTTAAAAATTCTTCCCATTATAATGCTTTTGCCACCAAAATCATAAAATATGTCAAGCTTCAAACAGAACTTGTATGCAGGAATTCAATGAGGCTTAATGAAAAATAAGAGTTAAAAGGTTCAAGTTCCTGGTACTGGTACTGACACCAACAAACTACACTCCTCAGGCAAATTAATGAACCTGCTGATCACTATTCTCCTTAATTATGAAAAATAACAACCAAAAATACCTTTGAATTAGATGATCCCTAAGGTTCCTTCCATTTTTAATATGTGATTCTAATAACAGCTATTAAAAATCTACTTAAGGTATGACTTACTCCTGTATTTTACAGATGTGAAAACTTAAGTCCACTAAAGTAAGTCACTTGGATTTCTCTCCAACAATAGATATAACTTGTCAAGGGCAGTTAACAGGTCACTTGACTTTGTATTTTCCAGTTGAAAGCCTGACACATAAGGACTATCTGCTGAATAAATGTACACATCTCTTTCCAACATCACATGGTAAATGTGACTTCAATGGTCCACGACATTCTGTGGAAGTTTAAAATACATTATGATGGCTTAACATGTGGATTAAATCTGCTTAGCTAGCTTATTCAAAGAATAAAATCTTATAACAAAGTGGCCTAAGTCAACAATTTGCTTTCTGTTGGAGTAATTCATTTGGGCTTCATGTTCAGTGATCACATTTTTAAAATGTGAGGTCATAAATTGCATGTCACTGAAAAAGATTAAATTCTTGCTCCCTCACATGAATACCTCTAAGACTTTATCTCTATCACTCTCTTAGCTTTTCACAGATACTATACACTACAGCCATTCATATTCATGCTTTAGCTTCCCTAACAGCCTATAATATTTTGAGAAAAGTGAAGCTTACATAATATACATCTGAATTCCCCAGTGTGTGCAGTGGGATTATCTTGCAAGTGCACTCAATAAAGAACTGTTCTCTTTTTAACCGAGTTAAAAAGAATTCGTTTAGGAAACAAGATCCACATTATGCCTATCCTGACCAGTAAACAATTCTTATCAGAAAACAAAGTGAGAGACATATGAGAGATATATTAAATAGATATGTCAGATGACATACGAACTTGAGGCATACGAGACTTACAAAGTCTAGTACAGAAGTGTTTATGGACTAGGGTGAGTATATGCCGTGCTTCAGTCTTCTGATTTACCTGAAAAAAACACTGAAAAGTTAAAAATAAAGTGTTTTTTCGCTATCTTTCTAAATTTAGTGTTTTATTTTCTTAATGTTTCTCAACAAAGAGAAAAAGTACACTTTTCTTTCAAGTTCTTTTTCAATATACATTTTAAATTACGTTATAGAAAATGTCAACTTTTACGCTGTCTTTCAAATCAACATTCCTATATCAATTCCTAATTATAAACTTGAAGCAACATTTAAAAAATATTGGAAGTCTTATATGTCTTTTCTTACTTTAGTAAAAATGTACATAAAGCAATCCTCTCTTAGAAAAACAAATAAAATTTTAACTTTCCATGTTTTATTTCCCTGCCTACGCTGTGAGTTGCTTTAAGGATAAGTTCTGACAACACAATACAAACATATCAACAAGACAGAGGGTTGGTGTGATGCCGCTGAAAAGAGTCTAACTGCATGAGAGATTTAATTAGAACTCTAGTATTCTTCACTATGTTTATTATTTCTGAGGCTTTTTTTTTCCATTATATGATTTCAAGGCATAGAAGAGTGTCAGAGGTTCTTTCCTGGAATAAATCTCTTTCTGATTTACAGTAAGTAGAATCCAATTTTATTAGTGAAAAAATAAAATTAATAAAAATATATATTACCATTTAGTAGATTTTTTTATTTTTAAAGAGAAAGAATAGAATAAGGCACATTAAAATTATACTGAAATTAATCTTCGGTAATTCAGAAGAGACCTCAGCATATTAAAGATGCTGCCTCAAGTCAGCTTAGTGAACACCAATTACGATGGTATAAAGGACACCACACAAGAGTATCAGGTAACAGGAAATTAAAACAAATACTAAATAACGAAGTTTGGTTGCTAAACAAAAATAAAAAGAAACAACCCAAAATATTTTCAAAATATTTTAAATGTCAGTGAAATCCCTTCTTGTATTCCCAAAATAAGAACTCCAAACTCCACAGCATTTTCGGGGCAGGGGGAAGAACCTTAAAAGAAGAATCATTGGTAATTCAAATGGAAAGGAAATACAGTAAAACCTTGGTTTGCAAACAGAATTCATTCTGCAAACATACTTATAATCCAAAGCACTTGTATAACAAGGCAAATTTCAAAAACCATTGGCTCAGTTGTGATCATGTGACATTTGGTGTCATGTACTACATGTATTGCAAGACCTCACTCGTTAGTCAAGTAAAAATTTATTAAAATGATTATTCATCTTGCAGAACACTCGCAGAACAAGTTACTCGCAATCCAAGGTTTTGCTGTATCAAGAATACTGACACATGCTCTTCTTTTTGCATCTTGGCAACACACCAATCAATACAGAGGTAGAGCTCTTTAAAACACAGTGAAGTCATCTCAGTTTAACAACTTAAAAATAAATGCTAAAATCGTGTTGTGCTTATTTGTGCTTGTGCACGTGCCTCACAAGAGAAAGAAGCATTTCCTGGGTTTTCTGAATTACTATGAAGAGAAAATCCAAAGAACTAATTAAAACAAACTTTCTTCTTCAACAACTTTTATATGAAATTTAACACTTGAAATAAATGTTTCATTACTTACTGGTTCCTCTTTAACAACTAAGCATAAATCACCATCACTGCTCCGGGTACCAAATCCATTTAAAGAGGATCCAACCAAAAAAAGTCGGCTTTCTAGAGAAAAAAACAGATTATAAAGTATTATTTAAAATTTAAAACAGGAACAGATATATGTAAAGGGCATGCAAAACAGGGAAACATACGTGGAAATAAGAGCTGAATTTCTCTCTGCAGCTGGGTTCGACACAGTTCTTTCTTCTTTAAATCACTTACTTGCTGCTGACATGCTTCAAATAATTCCAGTATCTGCTGACTCAACTTGAATCCACCACAAAAAAAGTAAAAATTTTGTTCAGAAATGTAAACGTAATTATCATACTAAGAAGTGTAAAACAATACTACCAATGGTATCTTTAAAATGAATACATATGATCTCCTTAAACACTTTCTAAAACTACTGTCACTCACGTAATGACAGTTACTCGGTAAATGACATAGTTGTGAATTTTTCCCAAGAAAGTATCATTGGTAAGTCACAGAAAAGTACAACTGGTCACAGATAATTCTTAATGAGTATAATCCGTGGGACAGTAAACTATAATCTTTGGTTACGGCCTGTTTTTGGAAGCCACAAGAGTAAAGAATTGTGTTTACATTTTTAAAGGGTTATAAAAATGAATAAAAAATATGCAACAGAAACATGTGAACACCACAGTATAAAACATTTACTATCAGTCCCTTTAAAAACACAAGTTCTGCCCAACCCCTGATATTTATACCACCAATAATAAATATTAACAAACCTCAGAAGAAAAGCCACTGGTTGTCTTTTCTCATGCAAACCACTCTTATTCCCAATTCTTACAATACTGGCCTGCACCCAGTCTTTCTGTTGCCATCTACAGTTGGATCTCCTTGTTTATCTACCTATCTGTTGTTTATCTACCTATCTGATTCACACTTCCCCCTTCAATCCAACTCTTGCCATCATCACAGGTATTTCCTCATCTACAATGCACTACATATCACAACATACTCCCACCATTTCCGAATTTTCTTACTCCAATATTTTTCATCTGCTCTACACTCCTACACCCCTAACATGGTCTTTACAAAAAGACAGAATTTCTCTAGCTCTGAAATTTAAATTCCAGTATACTATCTTAGGCTTCAATCTCCTATCCAATTTTTACTCCCCTCATACCTGCTCTAAAATCACACAGACCTGGATTCCAATGAATCCTTCCTTTTCTCTAAAGTCATCAGCACCTGAATGATGTGATTCCCTTCCCTACCCAGTCTATACCTCAGAGTGCATTCCTTGAACCACTTCCTTTTATCATGCCTTACCATTATTCCCATGTCAACTTCTGACATCTGTCCTGCAAAATACTAATCTTAGGTCTATACAAACACCACCTTCTAAGCTCTTATCTCTGAGTTGCTAACGTAAAACTGAAAAAAATGTTTAAATCACAAAATTGGTATCTTTCAAATTTATATTTTAAGGTCTAGCCCAAGGCTGGTCCTTAGCATCACTCAGACACTCATGATTCTGGTTAGATTTTGCTCTCATTTTACACCATCACCATTTACTACTTTCCTCAAGTCCCCTATAGTTACCTCATTTTCTTTAGCAAATAACTTTACATAAAATTTACTAAGCAAATTGAAAATACCATATGTGACATTTCTGAGCTTCCTAACTGCAACCTTTTGCAAACCAACATATCTAAATAAAATCTCATCTCTTTCTCTCTCCTGTCAAACTGTTCTCTTCCCCTGTTCAAAGTTAATCCCTCTACCAATACTTTAGAATCTAAGCCTCTGGTCATTTCAGAGGACAAATACTTCCTATCAGTTTTTCACCTCTCTCTTTCATTTTCAGCCTCTCCTTCTCTAGGCCTTCCCCAGAGGCCATAACGAGGCACAAGTCTCACCCATCATTTGAAATGTTTTCTTAAAATGAACCAAAGAAGAAAAGAAAATAGATTCACACACAGAACAAAATGGTGGCTGTCAGAAAGAGGAGGTGGGAGAAAGGCAAAAATAGGTGAAGGGGATTAAGAAATATAAACTTTCAGGGGTGCCTGGGTGGCTTAGTTGGTTAAGCATCCAACTGTGGCTCAGGTCAAGACCTCACAGTTCATGGGTTTGAGCCCCGCATCGGGCTCTGTGCTGACAGTTCAGAGCCTGAAGCCTGCTTCAGAATCTGTGTCTCTCTCGCTCTTTGCCCCTCCCCTGCTCACACTGTCTCTCTCTCAAAAATAAACAAACACTAAAATAAAACATTTAACAAAAAAAGAGGTACAAATTTTCAGTTACAAAATAAACTAGTTGCAGAAATGAAAGGTACAGTATAGGAAATAAAGTCAATAATAATAACTGCGTATGGTGACAGAGTAAACTACACTTAATGTGGTGACCATTTCCTAATATATATATATTTGTCAAATCACTATGTTGTACACCTAAAACTAACATTATATCAGATATACTTCAATTAAAAACAAGTTTAACTAAAAAAAAAACATGTAAGTAGACTGACCAAAGAGTAAATAAATAAAACATTTCCTCTTATCATGTTTAGAATACACATTTTAAGATGGCAGAGGAAATCTAGGCAACTTGGCAATGAAAGAGACATAATTTTTCAATATCCCCTTTGATAATAATATTAACATACTTAACATTACTATTTTAATATTAATTTTTAATAACCTTCCCTCCAAAAAGACAAAGGAACTAGAAGACTAAAATAGATCAAACCAAACCAAACAAAATAAAACATGGCCAACAAATACAACACAGACGACTATATAGTACTCATGGACCCCAAAATATGAGCAGAGGGGACCAAATATCAATAGAAGCAAGACCCACATGGTATCAGAAATAAGGGAAAAAAAGAAAAAAAATTTGGGTAGTCCCAAAGGCAGACCATCCAGAAATCAAACTGCCCATACATACTATACTTCCTGCCCCCTTCCTCAAATTAAGGAATCCAATTTGGAGTGGAACAACAATCCAAACTGTGGGAGAGTTTCATAGGCTACATGCAAGAGTCCATAGATAAATGCAAGAGGATCATAGAAAAATGAGAAATCTCAAAAAAACGTGAAAGCTCCCTTCTAAGACAAAGCAATACATCAAGCAGAAACTAGCAGGAAGAGAAATCTAAAACAAACAGTAAAAAGCCATTAGACACAAAGAAAAAACAGTGTAGAACTAGAATGATGGACTTCACAGAGATTTTTGATGATGTCTAGCAACATTTTTAGTTATTATAACTGAGGGGAAGAGAGGTGCCATTGGGTGGTCACTGGTATCTAGCAGATAGAGGGCAGAATGCCACTTAACATCTTACCATGAATAGGTTGACCCCTCATAGCAAAGATTATCTGATTCAAAAAGGCCAATAGCGCAGAGGGTAAAAAATCCTACTCTAGAGGAAAGTAGAGAAAAAGGAGAGAAAAGGCCTCAGGAGATTTCTGCATACTACATAACAACAGAAGAGGATTCCTAAAGCCATAAACCTAGGAAAGCTAGCCTGCCCAACCCTTTTCATTTAAAAATGATACAGGAAAAGATGTCTCACTTGTAACTGTATTTGTTAAATGAAAATAACAGAAAAACTGGTATCTCAGAAAGGGAGGTGCGAATGAGAGGCGAGAAAAATTATTTGAAGACATGATGCCTAAAAAAGGATTCTGGTCAATTCCCATACAAAGTTTTTATAAGAAAACAGGAGAGAGTAACACTCCAACAGATAATAAAGCACACATGGAAGACACGTCCACAAGACTAATGGAATTAACATAATATATCAAGCCAAGGAATTTCCTCTCATGCTTTAAGTTTCCAAAAGTTACTAGTATATTATACTAGTATATAGGCTAGTACTAACAAAGAACAATCAGAAATCTACAAAAAACAAGAAATATTTAGAAATATATTTACCAAAAGATATATAAAACTTGTACACTTAAAATTACCAAATATTGATGTAAGAAATTAAAAGCCTAAACAAATGCTCATGGATCAAGTAACTACTGTTAAGATGTCAATTCTCCTGAAATTAATCTATAGAGTCAGTACAACCAAAAGAAAAGACAAGATGGGAGCCTAGGTGGCTCAGTTGGTTGAGTGACCGACTTTGGCTCAGATCATGATCTCACGGTTTGTGGGTTCAAGCCCTGCACTGGGGCCTGGAGCCTGCTTTGGATTCTGTGACTCTCTCTCTCTGTCCCTCCTCTGTTCACACACTCTCTCTCTCAAAATAAACAAACATTAAAAAGAGAGAGAGAGAGAAAGAAAGAAAAAAGAAAAGACAAGAGACAAGACCAGACCTACCAGGCTTGTTTCTAGAAACTGAGAAAATAACTTTAAATTTTATTTGAAAGGCCAAAAAACAAGAATAGCCAAAAAAAAGAAGGAAAAAAAGGAAGATTTGCCTTACCTGCCTTCAAGACTTACAAGATAGTATGGCACTAGCAAAAGGATAAAAAAGGTAACAAATATATTGAAATATTTGTGAATGTTATATCATTATAATAATGATTCAAACTAATGAGGTAGATATAGATGAAATAAAATTGGTACTATGTTGGTGGTTTTTAAAGTTTAGTAATATGAGGATCTGTGACAGTATATTCTATTTGTATATGTATTTGATATTTTCCATAATAAAAAGCTTTTAAAAAAGTATCCAAGTTTATAAAATATTTGAAAAAGGTTTCCAGTAAAGTGGTAAATATAAAATTTTAAATGACACTTGGATGATTAAGTTTCATTCATCTGTAGGATTGGTAAACTATGGCCTGTAAGCCAAATACCACCTCTGAACTGTTCTACAGGCCAGTAAGATAAAATAATTTTTGCATTTTTTAAGCACTGTTTCAAAAAGAAAGAAAAAATATTTATCATATTTAAAAGTTCCTTCATCTGAATGATCATGTTCACACAGAAACATTCACATATGAAAAAATTTGTGATTATGTGGAAAATATAATTCTATATATTTGCTCCCTTCCCTTTTAACATCCATGGAAACATTTCTTCTCGTTCAAGTACTCCTATAAAGGAGATCTAACAGGCTTCTTTTTTTTTTTAATAGTTTATTGTCAAGTTAGTTTCCATATAACACCTACTGTAACAGGCTTCTATACAAAAGAATTTTCCTATCTAATTATTTACTTAGATATTCACATTATCAAATTACGGTTTTGTATCCTAGAACAAACACCATATAGAATATAAAGTAAAAATGAGACAAAACTCAAAATAAATATATATATATGCTAAAGTAAGACTTCTACTTCAATTTAGAGAAATATTTCAGAAGATGGCTCAATAATTCAGGGGAGGAGGAGAAAAGTAGGATAAGAATTCTCCTTGGATGATGAATATCAAGCATCAAATATTCAGATCATACATGTAACACCAAGGTGACTATGAATAATGGCACTTCAGGAACTTTCTTTAATTGCTTTTGTTTCACTTAGGCACCTGGGTGGCTAAGTGAGTTAAGCATCCAACTCCTGGTCTCAACTCAGGTCATGATCTCGTGGTTT
Source organism: Suricata suricatta (assembly GCF_006229205.1). Lineage (NCBI taxonomy): Eukaryota > Metazoa > Chordata > Mammalia > Carnivora > Herpestidae > Suricata > Suricata suricatta. The sequence continues at coordinate 56,457,910 of NC_043705.1, read as the reverse complement.
TGTGAGTTCAAGCTCCACATCAGGCTCTCTGCTTGCCGTGTGGAGCCTGCTTAGGATTCTCTCTTTTCCTCTACTGCTGGCCCCTGCCCCGACTCAGGCTGTCTCTCGCTCTCAAAATAAAGGAACTTTAAAAAAATAGTAATTGTTTTTGTTTCAATCAGAAGAAAACTTTTCCTTATCATTAGTTTAAAAAATAATTCTAACAAAGCATCCATAAAATATTATTCTTAAATTTAAATTTTTTAATGTTTAAAAAAAAATTTTTTTTTAACATTTATTTATTTTTGAGAGACAGAGAGAAACAGAGCACAAAGCAGTCAGGATCAGAGACAGAGAAAGAGAGAGACAGAATCCAAAGCAGGTTCCAGGTTCTGGGCTTGAACTCACAGACCAAGAGATCATGACCTGAGCTGAAGTCAGAGGCTTAACCAACCGAGCCACCCACACGCCCCAATGTTTATTTATTTTTGAGAGAGACAGAGCATGAGTGGGGTAGGGGGAGAGGGAGAGAGGGAGACACAGAATCTGAAAAAGGTTCCAGGCTCTGAGCTGTCAGCACAGAGCCCTATGCAAGACTCTAATTCAGGAACAGCGAGATCAGGACCAAGGCTGAAGTGGGACACTTAACCAATTGAGCCACCCAGGCACCCCCTATTCTTGAAGTTATTTAAATCTCTATAATACTACCTGTTTAGGCTGCCTGCCAAGATCTATTGCTTTAACATAAAAGTAATAGTAAAAGATATCTATTTTTTACTATAAGTATTATATATGTTCAAAACTGTAAAAGGACTTACCAACATACAGTTTAAAATATTGTTTCTTCCAAATATAAATTCATTTTTCTTAAAAAACACTGTAACCTGTCCTGAAAGTCAGGCTCAAACAAATTACCAATGAAGTTATCATTGTCTTAGGTCAATACAAGCCATCAAGGATAAGTATAGATTGGGATTCAGAAATATTTTTAAGTATGTCAATAAATAAAGCCTTAAGTATAACTTTCACATGTCATTCTCAGTAGCTTCTACATCTGTCCTGTTAGCTGGGTCCTCAAAAGAAAACAAAAAAACCGATCAGCTGGGATTACCTAGACCTGATCATACCTGTAAAATATGTAAATGGTTAACAAGTTTTTGACTAAATATAATTGCTATTTGAAACAACAAGCACCAATCAGTAATGAGCTTTCAAGACAAAAGATATAAAATTAAATATGTTACAGAAAACATCAGTTATTAGTTCATAAACATTTTAACAAAAACAGGCAATTTCTCAGGCTCTCTCAGGCTTTCTCTCCTCAGGCAACAAAGCCATAATCTTACAATACAGTCCTGGGGCAGCTGGGGGGGGCTCAGTCAGGTAAGCGGCCAACTCTTGATTTCAGCTCAGGTCATGACCTCACAATTCGTGTGATTGAGCCCACACATAGGGAGTCACCCTGCTTGGGATTCTCTTTCTCTCTCTCTGCCCCTCTCACACTCATTGGACTCTTTCTCTCTCAAAAAATAAACTTCAAAAAAAAAAAAAAAAAGCAAGAAAAAACTGGTACTAATTCCTGAATAAAGTTAGATATGTAATAAAAGTTTAAATTCATTATTGATGCTGAATTCCTTTCTCTTAAAGTGAATTAAAATAAAATGGAATCAGAAAATGTCATGCCGAAAATAACACACTCCTTGTTAGCATGTTAAATTACTAGGCGTTGTGTGGGGACAAAATGTAGAGTCTTCATAATTTACCAACAGGCACACTGATGAGGCAGTCTGAATTACTGATTTCTTTCCCTTAAGTTTGATTGCTTTTAGGCATATATTATTACTGAACTTGACCAAGAAATAAAAGGAGAATGGAAAAACAAAACAAGCTTTCACTTGAGGACCTATTCTGCTGAGTCCTGGCCTAGATTTTCTACATAAATTTACATCTCAGTAGCTTTCAAAACTTTTCTGACATATACATTATAAAGATAGGGTCCTAGGAATAAGTTTAATCAAGGAGGTAAAAGATATTTACAATGAAAACTATAAAATATTGACAAAAGAAATGGAAGACAAAAAATAAAAAGAAAGATATCTCATATTTGTGGATTGGAAGAATTAAAATTGTTAAAAAGTCCATAGTACCCAAGTCAATCTACAGATTTAATGCAATCCCTATCAAAACTCCAATGGCATTTTTCACAGAAACAGAAAAGGCATCAGTAAAATTCCTATGGAACCACAAATGACCCAAAACAGCTACAACAATCTTAAGCAAGAACAAAGTTGGAAGCCATAACACTTCCTGATTTCAACTTCTATTACAAAGCTATAGTAATCAGAATAATATAGTACCAGCCTAAAAAAAAGAACATAAAAACCACAAAAGAGAGACCAGAAATAAACTCATACATATATAGTCATATATATACGACTAATCTTTGACAAAGGTGCCAAGACTTTACAATGGAAAAAGGGTAGTCTTCAACAATGTTGGGCAAACTGAGTATCTACATGCAAAAGAATGAAATTAGACCCCTATCTTCTACCATACACAAAAGCCAAGTCAAAATGGATTAAAGATTTAAATGTAAGATCTGAAACAGTAAAACTCCTTAGAAAAGAAGAGTGTAAAAAATCCCCGTCAATGGTCTTGCAATGATTTTTTAGACTTGACACCAAAATCACAGGCAACATAATCTAAAATCAAGTGGGACTACATCAAACTAAAAAGTTCTTACACAGCAAAAGAAAGTCAACAAAATGAAAAAGCAATCTACAGAATGGGAGAAAACTATTTGCAAATGACATACCCAATATGGGATTAATATCCAAAATATATAAAAGAAATTCATATAACTCAATAGCAATCAATTAATCAATCAATAATCCAATTTAAAAACAAAGGACCTGGACATTTTTCCAAAGACACACAAATGTCAACAGGTATATGAAAAGATGTTCAAGATTACTAATCATGAGGGAAATGCAAATCAAATCCACAATGAGATATCCTCTCACACTTGTTAAAAAACTATTATCAAAGTCAAAGGTAACAAGTGTTGGCAAGGATGCAAAAGGAAAACCTAATATACTGTCAGTGAGAATGTAAATTGGTACAATCACACTGGAAAACAGTATGAAGGACTCCTCAAAAAATTAAAAATATGGGACACCTTGGTGGCTCAGTTGGTTGAGTGTCTGGCTCTTGATTTTGGCTCAGGTCACAATCTCAGGATTTGTGGATTTGTGGCCCCATGTCAGGTTCTGTGCTGACAGCATGCATAGCCTGCTTGGGATGCTCTCTCTCTGCACCTCCTCCACTTGCACTCGCTCTTAAAAATAAACTTAATAGTTGGGAAGTGGGAGGGAGCCAAACCATCAGAGACTCTTGAATACTGAGAACAAACTGAGGGTTGATGGGGGTAGGGGAGAGGGGAAAACAGGTGAAGGCATTAAGGAGGGCACTTGTGGGGATGAGCACTGGGTGTTATATGAAAACTAACTTCGGGGCGCCTGGGTGGCTCAATCGGTTAAGCTTCTGACTTTGGCTCGGGTCATGATCTCACTGTGAGTTCAAGCCCCACGTCGGGCTCAGTGCTGACAGCTCAGAGCCTGGAACCTGCTTCAGATTCTATGTCTCCTTCTCTCTCTGCCCCTCCCCCACTTGTGCTCTGTCTCTGTCTCTCAAAAATAAATAAATGTAAAAAAAAAAAAAAGAAAGAAAGAAAACTAACGACAATAAACTATAAAAGAAAATAAACTTTTTTAAATATAAAAATATTTAAGTAATATAATATAAAAAATATAAAAATAATATACAAATAGAACTACCATATGATCCAGCAATTCCAGTTCGGGTATATATGCAAAGGAAATAAAATCAGTATCTCAAAGAGATATCTGCACTTTCATGTTCACTGTAGCATTAAACACAGTAGCCAAGATAAAAAAAAGAACCTAAATGTCAAGTGATGAATGGATAAAGACAATGTGGTATATAAACATAAATACACACATACACATACCTACACACACATATACATACACAATGGAAAATCATTTGGCCTTAAAAAAGAAGGAAATTCTGCCATTTGCCACATGGATAAACCTGGAAGACAATATAGCAAATGAAATAAACTAAACGTAAAAAGAAAATACTGCATGATCCCCACTTTTATGCAAAATCTAAACAAGTCAAATTTCCTGATTTATTAATTCTGCTTATTAGCAGAGAGGAGAACAGTGATTATCAGGAGCTAGGGGGTATGATGATGTTGGTGAAGGCATACAAATTCCAGTTATAAGATGAGTAGGTTCTGGAGACATAATTTACCATATAGTGACTTCAATTAGTAATAACACATTGTAGGGGTGCCTGGGTGGCTGAAGTAGGTGACTTCAGCTCAGGTTATAATCTCACAGTTTGTGAATTTGAGCCCCACGTCATGCTCCATGCTGACAGCACAGAACCTGGAACTCGCTTTGAGTTCTGTGTCTCCCTCTCTCTCTGACCCTGCTCTGTTCAACTCTCTCTCTTTCTCTCTCTCAAAAATAAACACCTAGAAAAAATTTTTTTAATAATAATGCATTATAGGAGTGCCTGGGTGGTTCAGCTAGTTAAGCATCCAATTTGGGCTCAGGTCATGATTTCACAGTCCGTGAATTCGAGCCCAGCTTCGAGCTCTGTGCTGTCAGTTCAGAGCCTGGAGCCCACTTTAGATTCTGTGTCTTCCTCTCTCTAGGCCCCTCCCCCGACTCATGCTCGGTCTCTCAAAAAATGAATAAATGTTAAAAAAAATTTTAATAAAAAATAATAATGCATTATACACTTGAAATTTGCTAAGAGAATGTATCTTAGTTGTTCTCACCACAAAAAAACCTTTGAATAACACAGATTTGGACTGCACTGGTCTTATACTCAAGACGCTTTTCAATAAATACAGTATACTAATGTAAATGTATTGTCTCTTCTCTACGATTTCAACATTTTTTTCTCCAGCCTACTTTAAGAATACATACAAAATGCATGTGAATTGACTGTTTACATTATTGGTAAGGCTTCCAGTCAACAGTAGGCTATTAACAGTGAAGTTTTGGGGGTGTCAAAAGTTATTTAAGGATTTTTGACTGTGTAGGAGGCATGTACCCCTCCCTAACCACTGTGTTGTTCAAGGGCCAACTGTATTTAAAATTCAGTGAGCTAACACTTCACAAATACTTTATCTTCTTTTTAATGTTTTTAAATAAAGTAAAATATTGAAATTAAAAAACAATTTTAAAGATAGAGCCTCTAAGAAATCTGTAAGATAACTGTCCCTAAACTGTTTCTCCAAGGTTCCCAAGAGGATCCATATTTTCTCCTTTCCAAAATTAAACATTATACAAGATACCTTGAGTAATTCCTTCACAATCACCTTTTTTACTTTATAATCAATACCAAGAAAACCTCAGCCTAACTTCACCTCTACTAAAAATTCAAAATCAATTACTTCAACTCACGTATCTCCAAACTAATCAGAATTTCTAAAGAATAATTATAAGAGATAGAATTCAGGAACTTGGTTAACTCTTGATTCCTCTACAGCCTCTTTTTTGTCCAGGCAACAATATATTGTTTTTAATTTTTTATGTCTTTATTGTTTTATTTTGAGAGAGACAGAGAGCGAGTGGGGAAGGGCAGAGAGAGAGGGAGACACAGAATCTGAAGCAGGCTCCAGGCTCTGAGCTGTCAACACAGAGCCCGATGCGGGGCTCGAACCCATGATCTGAACTGTGAGATCGTGGCTTGAGCTGAAGTTGGAAGCTTAACCGACTGAGCCACCCAGGCATTCCCAGGCAACGATATATTCCCCTTAAAACTAGAGTGAAGTAAATGTTAATTCAGAAAGGTAATTCAGATATTTTAAAGAGTTCTGTTAATATAGCAACTTGAAAAACTGATAAAAGGTTTTATTTTTTTTTTAATTCAATGTTTATTTCTTTATGAAGGGGAGAGAGCGCACAAGTGTGAGCTGGAGAGGGGCAGGGGGAGAGAGGACACAAGAATCCAAAGCAGGCTCCAGGCTCTGATCTGTCAGCACAGAGCCTGACATGAGGCTCCCAACTCACAGGCTGTGAGATCATGACCTGAGCTGAAGTTGGATGCTTAACGGACTGAGCCACCCAGGCACCCCGATAAAAGATTTTAAAATGGAGAAAAGAATGTAAACTCAGAGGGTATTCATTTTTAAGAACTTAAATCTTCAGGCTTCAAAACACAGAATATGAATTTTCAAAGTATTTAAAACTTTCACTAACAAAATCTTTCCTTGGAGCTAACTGAACCAGTTGATGGTTTATTTTTACTTAAAATGAATTCACTATTGTCCATCTTAAGTGAAACCTCTACACTAGCCAGCAAGTACAAGTCTTCTCTATTCAATTTTTCTGGTCACAGCTTGATTCCTACCCTCAGTCAATTTTATTTTTTTTTAATTTTTTAACATTTATTTATTTATTTCTGAGAGACAGAGACAGAGAGAGAGAGCGAGCGAGCACACAAGCAGGGGAGGGTCAGAGAAAGAGGGAGACACAGAATCTGAAGCAGGCTCCAGGCTCCGAGCTATCAGCACAGAGCCCGACGTGGGGCTCAAACTCACAACCTGTGAGGTCGTGACCTGAGCCGAAGTGGGCCGCTCAACTGACTGAGCCACCCAGACACCCCCAGTCAATTTTATTTCAAACCCTCTCCACTATTCTCAAACTCTGGATATCCCTTATTATCCTCACTCTTAAAAGATGACTTTGCAAAATAATTTATAAAGAAAACAGGAAGAAGCCACTCAACTATGGAAACTCCACATTAATTTCTCTATATCATATCTACAAACTTCCTTATTATCATCTACACCTATCTTTCCCTCCTTTCCTCCAGTGCCAGAAAGCTTTTCTCTTACCTATTACTCCACTCATAAGCAAGATCCATGCCCTTTCCCTCTTCTGAGGGGCCTTATTCATAATTGTTCTTTTCTTCGCAGTATAGTCAATCTCCTCTCTCTCCACTAAATCTTTCCCATAAACGTTTATATGTGGTTAAAATAAAAATTAAAAAGTTGAAAAACTCCTTTGTTCCAACTTCAAATCTTTAGCTCCTCCACTTCACAGCCAAACTTCCCAAAACAGTTGCATATATTTTTAGTTTCCATTTCTGTTTCCCATTCTTTCCCTGAACTATTTCAGTCTTGAATTCAGCCTCTTTTCTCTCCCTGAACAATCATATCCACACACCTGGCTTCAATTACCATCTAAACGCCAATGATTACCAAGTGTACATTTCTAGTCAATACATTTCCTCTGAATTTCAGATCTATAACATTAAACTATCATCTCTGATATCTAATTTGATCCTCCAATGCCTACCAAGCACACATACACACATAAATATTGCTCCTTTTCCATTTTGTTCCATCTCCATAAATACTACCATGAATCCATGTAGAAGCTGGAAATCCTCAGTATCTTCTCTATCTAATTCAGTGCCCCCTCAACCAGGGGCAATTCTACCTCTGGGTGACATGTGGCAATATCTGTTAACTTTTTTGTTTCTTATAATGGGATTAGTGGCATTTAGTGAGCTAAAAGCCAGGAATGCTAGACATTCTAAAATGCAAAAGACACTCCTTCCACACTGAAGAAAGTAGGCTTAAATGACCTAATATACTCCATCACCAAAGTCTATCAATTATAATTCCCAAATACAGCTTAAATCCATCCACTTCTCTTCATAATGTGAGGTGCTGTACAAGCACTTCATAATTCAAGGCACAATTACCTTGCACCTAGAATAGAACACTACAATAACTTTCCTACATCTACCCTTATTCAGATTCATACAGATTCATTCTTTCTCAGAATCATAACCTTCATGAGAAAGAAAAAGAATCCTCGCTTTGGCTGCTGCACAGGTAGGAGTCCTTATGGATTCAACACAACTAAAAATTAGCTCCCACCTATTTCTTTGTGTTGCCACTCTATTGAGGGTTCCCATTCAGTCAAGCATCCCCCCAGCCTCAAACAGCTCTCTGCTGGTATATCTCCTTATGTGTATACCTACAGCAGCTTCACTGACTCAGAGTTCCACTTCTAACTGCCTTGTCTCAGTGCCCACCACAAGCCAATATCTCAGCTCTTTTTTGTATATTTTTAATATCCCCTGCCACAGCATCCAGCCATACTAAGCTGCCTACTTGGTCTGACCAAGTTATTTCCCAAGGTATCAATTATTACTCTTGATAGTGTTCTGGTTCCAAATTGTTTAGATTTCGAATTATCTGCTCTAGCCCTGTTTTTTCATAAATCTATATTCTTAGTGTGCAATTTGCAGAAGACGAGATTTCTAAAAAGCACAAAAATTACAGATCTCCCATAGTTCCAAAAGTTCTTGTGGGGCGCCTGCTTGGATCAGTCAGTTGTGTGTCCAACTTCAGCTAAGGTTAGGATCTCACAGTTTGTGGGTTCAATCCCCACGCTGGGCTCTGTGCTGACAGCTCAGAGCCTAGAGCCTGCTTCAGATTCTGTGTCTCCCTCTCTCTCTGCCCCTCCCCTACTTAGGCTCTGTCTCTTAAAAATAAACAAACATTAAAAAAAATTTTTTTAAACAAATGAGTAGTTCCTCAACTAATTTATATGCCTCAAATCTAAGTTCCTTATCTCTGTTAGGAGTCCAGAATCAAATCACTGGAGACATCAAAGCCTCCCTCTCTCTCTTCCCCTTATATTCAGTGATTCTACAGATTCTACCAATTTTCCTTACACATGGTCTCTCACATCTTTCCCACTACCCTACGCCATAACTAAAAGCTTCCACACCTCTCATTGAATGAATTTAATAGCCTTAAAGCTAATCACCCACCCACCTTTCAGTCCTCCTTATCACAAGCTCAACTCCACTATACCACAAGAACTATCTTCCCCAAATTGTCAATCTGATTATGCCATTTCTCTATTCAAAAACCTTCAATGGCATTTTACTGTGCATTCAAGACCCCAAACCACTACTCCATTTTTTACACACCAAGACTTCCCATTCACTTCATGGTGTAGCAGAGATAAACGTAAGTAAGTGATACAAACCACTGAACACACTGCTGGAAAAGCAAGCCACTAAATATTAGCTATTACTTTCACAGATTTTCTGGTGTTACAATCAATTCAAAGGATGTCCTCTCCCTACCCTTGATTTTAAACATCTTAAGTTCCTCCTCTTTTTATTATTAGAGATAAGGGTCAAATCTTGGTGTGTCACTTACTAGCTGTGACCTTGAGCAAGTTATTTAGCTTTCTGAACTTCAGTAAAATTAGGACAATATCCACATCATGGGGCTGTTTGAAAGACTAAATGATATAACATATGAATGCCTAGAAGTGAAAAGACATCAATAAATGTTAGTTTTCCTTAAAAGTGTTCTTTTAAACTTCTGCTCAGCAAAGGAAACAATCAACAAAACTAAAAGGCAAGTGAAGGAATGGGAGAAGATAGTTGCAAATGACATATCAGATAAAAGGTTAGTGTCCAAAATCTGTAAAGAAGTTATCAAACTCCACACCCAAAAAACAAATAATTCAGTGAAGAAACGGGCAACAGATATGAATAGACACTTCTCCAAAGAGGACATCCAGATGGTCACCAGCACATGAAAAAATGCTCAACATCACTAGTGCATCATCAGGGAAATACAAATCTAAACCACAATAAAATACTACCTCACACTTGTCAGAATGGCCAACATTAACAATTCAGGCAACAACAGATACTGGCAAGGATGTGGAGAAAGAGGAACCCTTTTGCACTGCTGCTGGGAATGCAAACTGGTGCAGCCACTCTGGAAAACAGTATGGAGGTTCCTCAAAAAATTAAAAATAGAGCTACTCCACAACCCAGCAACTGCACTACAAGGTACCTATCCAAAGGATACAGGAGTGCTGTTTGAAAGGGACACATGTACCCCGAAGTTTATAACAGCGCTACTGACAATAACCAAAGTATAGAAAGAGACCAAACATCCATCGAACGATGAATGGGTAAAGAAGGTGTAGTATACAAATAGAGTATTACTCAGCAATTGAGAATGAATTTTGCCATTTGCAACTACATGGATGGAACTAGAGGGTATTATGTGAAGCGAAATGAGAGAAACACAAACGTTATATGACTTCACTCATATGAGGACTTTGAGATACAAAACAGACGAACCTAAGGGAAGGCAGGCAAAAATAATACAAAAACAGGGAAGGAGACAAAACATAAGAGACTCTTAAATATAGAGAACAAACAGAGGGTTGCTGGAGGGGTTGTGGGAGGGGGAGGGGCTAAGTGGGTAAGGGGCATTAAGGACTCTACTCCTGAAATCATTGTTGCACTATATGCTAACTAACTTGGATGTAGATTAAGGGGGAAAAAAAGATTTTACACTCTCCTTAATATTATTTGAAATTTTAAGTAAAATTTCATGAATAAAACAATATCAAAGTAAAAAAGAAAAAATAAATAAAAAATAAGTGTTCTCTTAAAGAATGAACACAGAACTAACTGCTTGCCTTCTTTCTCCCACAACTAGGCAGGTAGAGAGTAGCACTCAAAAAAAATTGCTTAACAAAATATATCTTTATCTTTCTGAAATAAATGGATATAAGAGATCTTTTTCTATGCTACTAGGCACAGAAAAAGTTACTGATACGGAACCATACTTCACTAAAGGATATACACTGACTAATTTAAATTATGTTATTAAATTTACTGAGACTCAACATATACCTAGTCCATATGCAGAACTAGCAGTTAGTTCCTTATAGTTAACTATAATGAATATATAAAGACACACAAAAATATAGAAAGCATATTTATAAATGCCATTGAAAATGAGCCTGCATATATGTTAAAAACTCACATATAGTAAAAGATTCTTATATATCCACTCTAAGAACTGGTCAGATTTGATTTATACCACAGGCTTTTGCATTATATCATTATAAGCATTTCTTTAAAATGAGAAAGCAAAAAAAGGAGAAAGCATGAAGAAGGGGGGAAACAGTACTAAAAGTTTTCAAGTTCATCTTTTCCCATTTTACTTTGCCTCTTCCTCCCTCCCACTGATTTTACCTAATTGCTTTTCTACTTCATACTAACAAAAGAATGACAGAATCTTTTTAATAAATAGTACTGCGACAAGTGGACTAATAGCAAAAGAATGAAGTTGGACCTCTACTTCATATCATACTAGAACTCAAAATGAACCGAAGACCTAAATCTAAAAGGCAAAACTATAAAATTCTTAGAATAACGCATAGACAATAATCTTTGCAACCTTGGATCAGGCAATGGTTTCTTATATACGACACCAAACGTTCAAGAAACCAAAGATAAACTGGACTTGGTTAAAATAAAAAGCTTTCCTGTTTCAAAGGACACTATGGAGAAAGGAAAAAGGCAGACCAGGAATGGGAGAATATATCTGCAAATCATATATCTGATAATGGTTTAATAGTCAGAATATACAAAGAACTCTTACAACTCAAAAATAAAAAATAAATAATCCAATTAAAAAATGGGCAAAAGATCTGAATAGAAGGTTCACTAAAGAAGGCACAGAAATAGTCAACATGCAAATGAAAAGATGACCAACATCATTAGTTATTAGTAAGATGCAAATCAAAATCACAATGAGATACCATTTCTTACCAACTAGAATGGCTATAATCAAAAAGTCAGACAATAACAAGTGTTGGTAAGGATGTGGAAAAATTGGAACACTCATATACTGGTGGTGAGAATGCAAAATGGTGCAGCCACTTTAGAAAACACGGGCAGCTCTCAAAAAGGTATACACAGAGTCACCAAATAACCCATCAATTTCACAAATAGGTATATCACCAAAAGAAATGAAAACACGTCCACACAAACTTGTGCACAGATTTTCATAGCAGCATTATTCAGAATAGCCAAAGAGAAGAAACCACCTCAAAGTTGATCAAATGATGAAGGCATAAACAAAATATAATGGTATATCTATACAATATTATTTAGCTATAAAAAGAGACAAAGAACTGACACATTCTGTGACATGAATGAACCTTAAAAATACGCTGTTAAAAAAGAAAGACCAGGGGCGCCTGGGTGGCTCAGTCAGTTAAGCGTCTGACTTTGGCTCAGTCATGATCTCACAGTTCATGAGCTCCAGCCCCGCATCAGGCTCTGTGCTGACAGCTCAGAGCCTGGAACCTGCTTCAGATTCTGTGTCTCTCCCTCTCTCTCTGCCCCTCTCCTGCTCATACTCTCTCTCTCACTGTCTCTCAAAAATAAATAAACATTAAAAATTTTAAAAAAGCAAGACCACATAATGTATGATTCCACTTATATGAAACATCTAGAATAAGCAAATCCAGAGATTAAAAAAATCAACTGGTGGCAACCAAGGGTAGGGCAAGTAAGAGGAAGGTCAGGGATGGGGAAGGGACTGGTACTGGGTACACGGTTTCTTCTGGGGATGATGAAAGCATAGTAGAATTAGAGAGCGGCAATCGTTGTATAACTGTATGAACATACTAAAAACTAAATCGTATACCTAAAAAGAGTATATTTTACGATACAATGAAGGAATGATAACAGAATAAAAGGCAGCACAACTATAGCATGAACCAAGTGTTCCTTTTTTGATCTAACATTTCTTTTACACTTAACTACGTTCCAGACCTATGCTAGTTGCCAGGAACCCAAAGATGAGTAAAACAGTCACTATACTTCCTTCAGAATCATTCTCCTTTGCCTACAGATGTCAACTATTTCTTAAAAGTGGTGCAGCTTTGAAAATGTAAAAACAGTAAAATATAAGCCATAAACGAGCCAAGAGAAGGCAAGATATTTACATTATAAACTCTTCTAAATTACCTAAAATTATTTGGGGGCAGGTGGTGGATATGCTTTTAATATTAGTGTTAAATAACTCATTGTTCCCCAAGGCTGATAACGTCATTTTCCAAGAATTATTATTTAAACAGCTTCATTTCATTTATTGGAAGTGCTTTTTATAAACGTTTCTGATAAACCTTTCTTCATCCTATTACTCTGACTGTATCAGTTTCTCCACGACTCCTGGATTCTCTATTTTTGAGATTTAAAAACCTTATGACAAACATAAATACTCCAAAAGGAAATGCTTTTGACACTTATTACAATAACCATATGAGAGTGTGTTTCTCTAAAATAAAAATAAGTAACAGGAAAATTCACTAAGAAATCAAATGTTCTGAGCTCTAATCCAGATTTTTATGAATCAGAGAAAATCTGATTTCCTGATATGAAAGCTGCACTTCCATAAAAGAATAGCTAACAAAAATCAAAAAAATATTTAGACAGAAAACTGGGTTGAATAGTTTAAACCATACAAAAAAAGGCATATTCTATTTAATCCAAAACATTAAGATATTTCTGATGTTTTCATTACATTATTTCTATCAACTTCCCAAAAGGTAAAACTAAAATCTACATTATTATTACCTTATCTTTGGCCTCAGGCAGTGTGATTTCTCTAGGTTCTAAAAATGGTATTTCTCGAAAAGGTGGAACACATCTGACTATATCTGGTACATAGTGTGTATGAAACAATGGCGGCATTGAGTATCTTCTTTCACCTGATAAAGGCACTATGTGGTTAACTAGAGTTGGCTCTTGGTGGGGTGAATGGAAACGCTGCCGTTTACCGTCAAGAGGAAGGTTTTTTTCATCGCTTAATCTCCTGAAAACAAGCAATATACCTTAGTGATTAAAGATATAACTTTCTCATAAGAGAAAATAATTAAAACTATATAAATAACAAATGCCAATATTGACTCATTCAGCAAGGCCACATTATTAGCTCTAAATAAATTTTAAAATAATTCATTTTAAGCACAAGAGAAGCCTTAGAAAAATACCTTAGGAAAAATGCATACTAATAATGTATATATAAATATATTATTTTAAAAAACCTAAATATTATATACATTAGTCTCCTGCATAACTACCCCAATGTTTTATCTCAGCAGTTAAAACTTTGGAGGAAAACTTCTATTCACAGAAACAATGACAATAAAAACCCAAATTCTAAACAAGAAGAAAAAGATTAAGTGAACTGAGGGTTATTTATATAGTTAAAAGAGTCTTAAAGTCCACCTATATTCTGGCTCATCAATTGGAAAGATCATATTAAAAAGCCATAAAGACACTGAACTAAAGAAATATGAAAACTAACTGCATTTCAGATAATGGTATTGTATTAATGTTAAATTTCTGGGGCATGATTAACGTATTTTGGTCATATAGGAAAATATCCCTGTTCTTAGGAGGAATGCACTAATGTGCTTTGGGGAACAGTGAAATGATGTTTACAACTTTTTATTATGGCTCAGGGGGGAAAAAAGTAGGGGTAACGAGAAAGAGACAAAAAATCAAATGCAGCAAAACTTTAAAGAACTAGGTAAACAGCATACAGATGTTCATTGTACTACTCTTTAAATTTTTCTGGAGGCATAAAATGTTTCAAAATAAAAGGCAGAAAGGAAATAATTATTTGTTTAAAAAAGATCTTTACTTCATTGATATATTGAGTTTGTTCATACAGACAATACTTTAAGCCAAGGGAAATGGTCCAGTTACTTTCAAGCTCTAAAATTCTATGGGCCACAGCCATCTGAAGGTTTTTATTATAATACTCCTTTAGGATTACACCAATTTCTCTCTACTAGACCCTCAAAGTAAGTAGAACTCCTACTCACAAGTAAAAGTGTACAGTGCTAAAAACGTAAGAGTATATTTAATATCTACTAATATAAAAGTGATTTAGCTTTATATAATGCTTCTCTCGAGAATGGCAATTTTAGTTTTTAAAGTACAACTATGAACCAATGGAATTTATTTTCATCTGTGGTTCATAAATTAGCTATCCAGGCAATTTCAAAAAAATTAAAATCTCAATAGAGTCAATACTTTTGGCATCATTATAAAGCTCTCTACAATGCTAACTTTGAAGAACAACTCAGTGCTTCGAAGCACAGGATCTACAGCCAGACTGCCTGCATTCAAATACTAGTTGCACTTCTACCTGAATAACTAGTTGCTTAACCTCTGTGTTTCATATTTCTCAAGAGAAGAATGATAACAGTACTTACCTCATAAAGTTTTGTGAAATTTAAATCACTTGTAAATCCTCAGAACAATCCCTACTACATGAGTGATCAATAATTCTTAGCTAGTGTTATTTTTAATGGGACATAAAGTTAATGAATGTTTATATAGGCTTTAAACAGCAATGTCTTGCCAAACCTTATTTTAATAATCATCTCTAAAATTCTACTATAATTACTTGTGGTACATAAATTTCTTTTAATTGGTTAAAATTAATGGACTGACTTTTCTATAAAAAGATTTAAATCATGCAGAAATTTTTACGGTAATAATATTTATTACAGAACCTTAACTGTATAAGATTGAGATAAATCAAATAGTAAACTTTACTAGAAAAAAAAAGATATTATGGGCTGACTTGCATCCCCTCAAAATTCTAATGGTTAAGCAGTAACTCCCAGTACCCCAAAATTTGACTGTTTTGGACATCCAGTCTTTAAAGAAATTAAAATGGTGTCATTAAAAGTGGGTCTCAATCCAATATGACTTGTGTCCTTAGAATAGAGGAGATTAGGACAGAGAAAACACAGACAGATATATGACCATGTAGGACACAGAGAAGGCAGCCATCTACAAGCCAAGGGTTTCAGAAGAAACCAAACCTGCCAAGACCTTGATCTTGGACTTCTAGCCTCCAGGATTGTGATGAAATAAATTTCTGTTTAAGCCACCCATTCTGATGTACTTTCTTATAGCAGCCCTAGCAAACCATCTAATTCAATTAAAATCTCAATTTAAAGTAGTATTCTGAAAAATACAGCTTTATTCCATCTAAAATTTGCAATGGCAGGAATCAATCAACAGAAGTATCCCTAAAATTTTTTTTAATTTAATATAAAAGTTTTAAAATTCTGTGACAGGACTAATCTCGGAGGTTCCAGAAAATAAAATTTAGGGCATAATGTCCACACTATCTTAAAACAAGAAACATTGAGCTACAGTTCTGAGAAATGAGAACTTTTCTTTTAAAGTAATTAAGAAGTACTTACTTCCTTCCTCGAAATAACGGAGAAGTTGAGGTCTGTATTGGACTGACATTTCCATATGTCAACTGCTGTAATGACACAGCTCTCGACAAACTACCAAAAACACATAAAGAACAGCAGTAATAAATTTTTCCCTTAAAAACAAAAAAGCAATTTCATAAAATACTAAATATTTCACTGATCAGATAAAACAAGGAGGTGCCTTATTTTTTTTATTATTTTAGAGAGCGAACAAGCAAGAGTGGGATGGGGGCAGAGGGAAAGAGAAAGAATCTTAAGCAGACTCCATGCTCAGCACAGAGCCCAACATAGCAACTCAGTTCCATGATCCTGGGAACATGACCCGAGCCAATATCAAGAGGCAGTTACTCAACTGAATGAGCCACCCAGGCACCCCAACAATGATATTTTCTTTAACTTCAAACATTTCATATAAAAAGGATGCATCAAGTAGAAAACAAAATTTACAAATGATATGGACCAAATATCACCAAACTTACTCGGTATTCTGAAAGTTGAACTGTGCATCTATAAGCTGCTGGTGTGAATAAAGAGTTGGTGACAGGGTGAAGAAGTTATTATGTTGTTGATGGTTTGGGGTGAAAGGCGGGCGACCCAAAATTGAGTTTGGGAACATGCTCTTGTTCACTAAAAGTGAACATGTATTCTTCTACCTAGAATAATTTTAAAAGATAAATTATTATATCTTGAAAATACTGAACTCTAAAATAACTAGTATCTTTTGTTTAAAACAATTATTACCAAGTTATGAATTTCATTTACTAAGTTATTTCAAAAGTTTTAACAGATCTCTTATGTCCCACTACAGGTAACAAAAAACTTGTTAATAATGTATTTTATGTCCAGATTAAAAATATTATGCAAATGATAGAAAAAATATGCAAGTTTCTAATTTCTGATTAAATTAACCTGATATCAACAGATCTTTCAGAAATCAAGTTATCACCACATACTTTGATAATAAAAAAGACACCACTCAGGACCGACATTTAATGAAGCCATATCGTTTCTTAAGTTTACACCCAAATTTACTCAAAGGTATTAACCATAATATGACAACCTGATTCCTAAAATATAGATCTTACATATCTTATGGATCTACTCAAAGGAAGGAATCTGTACTGCCTAATAACTATAAAATTCTGAGATTTCCTTCAAAGTCTAAATAATTTATATAAAGGACATCCAGGGGCACCTGGGTGGCTCAGTCGGTTAAGCGTCCGGCTTCGGCTCAGGTCATGATCTTACGTTCGTGGGTTCGAGCCCCCCGTCAGGCTCTGTGCTGACTGACAGCTAGCTCAGAGCCTGGAGCCTACTTCCGATTCTGTGTCTCCCTCTCTCTCTGACCCTCCCCTGATCGTGCTGTCTCTGTCTGTCTCTCAAAAAAATAAATAAAAAACATTAAAAAAAAAAAAAGACATCCAATAAAAAAGAACTTGTTCCACAGCAATGGGGGAAAACATACGTAAGTCCCCCCTTATCCACAATTTCACTTTCTGTGGTTTCAATTATCTGTGGTCAACCAGGCCCAGAAGCAGATGACCCTCCTTCTGACATATGTCAGTTCAAAGTAGCCTAACACTATGTCATAATACACACATCATTCACCTTACTTCATATCATCACATAGGTATTTGATCATCTACAGCATCACAGAATACAATATAGTAAAATATTCTGAGACATTTACCAAACTTTTATTGCAGTATCCATTTTATTATTTGTTGTACTTAATTTATAAATTAAACTTTATCAAAGGTACATATGTACAGGAAAAAATATAGCATAAATAGGATTCGGTACTATCCACAGTTTTAGACATCCCCTGGGGGTATCAGAATGTCTCCTATGTGGATAAAGGGGAGGGGAACTATTGTACTGAGTTGGAACCATTCACTGACCCACGCAGGAGACTAGAGATTTATACTTTGCAAAGGCTACAAACTTAAGAAGAGTAGGGAAAGATAACAAACTGAAATCAAGTATTAAGTAAAATCAACAAAGTGAAAATAGGATCCCCAGTCCACCTTCCCAATGCAGGCAATTAGAAAACCCATTTATAGTATAAATGAGAAAGAAACCAAATGACATGGTAATCAGAGAACCAATAATAAAGTAACAGTTTTCCACCAAGGAAACGTTAAGCCTGCTAGCAACCTACAGTAAAGTCTACTACTAAACTGCCCACCCATGCACAGAGCTTCCAATTTGATTTTAGAACTTCTCACTTAAAATAAACAGCCAATGATCACCAGAAGAGAAAAAGATCTAGAAATAAACAAAAACAATGCCAAGAGCAAATTTTAAAAAACAAACAAAACACACACACTCACACACACACACACACACACACACACACATACACACACACACCACAAAATATGCTGTTCAAAAAGCAGAAAAGGCTCTTGGAAATTATAAAATTAAAAACAGAAATACCGAGTAAAAGAACACTGAGGAAATCTCTTAGAATAAAAAGGAAAAACTAGGTAAGTCAGAAAGGAGGCAGGACAACGAGAAAAAATGTAAAAGAATCAAACCATATGGTCTAACATACAACATAACAGAAGTTCCTGTAGAAGAGAGTAAACATATAGAAGGAAATATCAAATAAACAAAACAAGAAAATGTTCCAGACTAAAAAAATAAACCAATCCTGTGATTTAAAGGACCTAATGAGCACAAAGTACATTTTAAAAATGTATTTATCAAGTTATATTATGGTGAGATTTCGGATCAGGAAAAAGAAACTTATGAAGTATTACAGAAGAGGAAAATACTGTAAAGAGCTGGCAATCAAAATGACTTTAAAACCCTCAACAGCAACAGAGGAAACTATAAGACAATGAGGTTAGTGGCTTCAAGCCTCTGAAGGAAATGCTCTCAAGTTGTAATTCTATACCCAGTTATACTATCAATACAAGGAAGAATACAAACATGTTCAGACATGTAAGGTATCAAAAAACAAAACAAAACAAAACCTGGGATCTAGGAAAAGGGAGACCTGCTGTAGGGCAGAGACAAAGTCAATTCCCCAGATGGTGGTGAAGGGAAGCTACCAGCTTAAATTAGAGCAAGAGGATAAAGGGTTTCAAGAAGATACCCAAGGAGGAAAAAACTCAGAACTTCACTGGCAGTTTACCTGATGTATTTGACCACAGAAAGAAGTTCTGCTAACAGGGCAAAAATAATCACAGAAACAAAAAAGGAGCTAGTTAAAAAGAAATTACTTAAAAAAATAAAATACATACATACACACTCAAATCATATAAGAAAGGAAATATAATCATTATCTGTTTGGTTCTCACAATAACACAAACATAAAATACTGATTTAAGCAAACATTGTAACATATTTATTACATACAGTCTCTTTTATATTATTTTAAAACTGCAAATATTATTAAAATATAAAGTATATATTTACATGTTCGTATACAGTATAATTTAATAAGAGGGTACACTAAGGTGCTAAATCCTCATCTTCGGTAGATGTCATTTTGAAAAACAAGCCATAGAAGTTTTTTAAGAATAACAGAGGAAAATAACACTTAAGCATCTAAAAGAAATAATAGGTATTGAGATCAGATGGCTGGAAAAACTGCAGCAGGAGAAAACATGAGAGAAAAAGAGAAAAGATCTGTGAAGAAACTAATATATCACTCATACACACTTTGTTCCTTGTTTTGTTCCATTTTTTAGGAGTAAATTTCCAAGGATGTGCACATATTATGAGATTCACTCGTCCAGGTTTTATAATGGATTGTGAATAAGAGTCTTGGGCCCCTATCCCATCTCATCACAAGTGCTGACTCTCTAATCTGCACCAGAGGTAAGGTATTACCCCCCAGAAAACAAGAGTTTACCAATTCCCTTCAGCAGGTCTGTATCTAAGATTTTTTTTAAACACCATTCCTATCATAATTGCTAAACTATACTCCCTGATTTTCACTGCTCAAAGGAAATGGAAAATATCTTGAACCAAACAGGATTCAAGACAATTCTTTATTAAGAGAACATGCAATAATCACAGAATGCCAGAATGCCAGATTCAAAACTCTCAACTAAAGCCTTGTTCTACCCTTTGTGTGGGTTCATCCTCCTTTCTTTCTTGGTTTTCTTTACTCTGCTTTCCTAATCCAAACTCTCACAAAACATAATTCCTATTTCATAAGATTCATACAAAAATGGCACTAAATATAATTCATTAAAATGAATTTTGCTTGTTATTTCATTTTGTTGGAATGCAGATACTACTGATCAAACAAGGGAAGGAATTTGTATTCAGATATCTAAAAATAAAATGTTCTATTTTCAGATTTATTTAAATCAATTCACAGTTAAAATCCTAGACACTTTGTTTACATCTATAAACTAAATGCTTATGTTTTTCCTCTGGACCCAAATAAAGTCCCATTTACATGCATTCAGATTTGAAGACCCAAAATGACAAAATAGCCTAGACCTCACCTTATTTCTATCCCATGACATGACAAGATCCAAAAGAAGAACAAGTCAAAAGATGTCTTGTGGCCCACAAGTACTCTACAAAGCTAATGACCAAATTATCCAAGGTTTAAAAGCTTACAATGGTTCCAGAGCCAAAAGATTACCGTAAGGTAGACATCTAGTTCAGCCTATCCCAAATTCCCAGATAAGCAACTGAAGCTTTTGGAGTTCCTCCAAAACAAAATATCTGTCAGGTTCTCCTCAGTATGAGTCTTGGCCCTTAAAATGGTTCTCAACTAGGCCAGCCCTCACAATAAGATAATTCCGAGGGAACTTAACCAATGGCATTCACTACTCCACAAGACAGGCATCAGGCATGGCCATCTAGAAATAAGGAAATAAACCAAAAGTCCATGAATTTCAATTCCTCTTTCTAATATTTTTTCTAATACATTGCAACACTAATTTTGAAGAAGATAAAAGTATAATATAAATAATCCAAAAATAATAATCTATCAAAAACAATAAAAGGAATCAGTTTTTAAACAGAACATAGAGTTTTAGAGTATAAAATCCAGCAAACCTATTATCATAAAAGAATTAAGGAGACCACCAAAAATTTTATATCTTTTTCTTTATATTCTGAATGAAAGGCTTCTTCACTATGTCTACTTGATGATCTACATAAAATACGATTTCACATCAACTGTGGTAGCGGGGATAAGAAATTCTGCAATAAATAAAGAAAATCCATATTATTGCTGGTACCTTATTTTCCTCAGCTTGTAAGTTATTGGTTTCTGAATGACATGACAATCAAGGATATGACCTAGGAACTTCTGAAGTGTTTTAAAGCCTTTGGATTTGTTCTTGCCTTAAGGAAAGAATCTTGAAGTTGCTTCTTGACTAAGGTGGAACCAATGGGAAATTACACAGGTTTACTTGTAAATAAACATGCAAGAGACAAGGGTGTGCAAGAATAGTTTACAGAGTAATTCCTAGTGATGGTATTTGGCCAGGTAACTCACAATCTGGAATTTGTCCTAAATTTGACTCCTCTCCAACCAGTGAGAGAACTTTCAAGGTTACATAATTCCTTCCAAAATCAGGATTCCCTGGAAAGCAGAATCTCCCTAGTACAAAAAACCAAAAGCCAAAACTATGGCAATTAAATCAAGTTTTCTGTCCACTTTGTCCAAGTGCCTTTGATCTCCTAAACTCACTTCTTTTCTCCACAATGAGGAAGTCCAATTCATATATTCTGCTCACCGACTGTCAAAACTACTTGAAGATTTTGAAAAGGACGTCCCTTTTCACTAAGAATTAGATACCACCTAAGAGCTAAAAAAAAAAAAAAAAATCCTGTCATGTGGTTTAAAATGGCCATTTCTTAAATGATTGATACATGGTTTGTTTCACATAAAGCCTATATTAAGGAACATTTCCAGATCAGACATAACTGGGGCTATTACACCAACAAAATGTTGCTACTATTGGCTATTATGAGCCTTTTCGCTGTACATATTAAAAGCCTGTGGTGATAAACCACACAAGACACAAGTTACAAAAAGACAATGTTACCTGTAATACAAAACACAGATTCACTGTTCAGTGATGATCTTTCCTCACAAAATCACATACCACAGATGTTAACAAGTTCCTATTTAGCTTGAGTTTTACAGTTTCTGTTTCTTTTCAGTTCACCCTATCGGTATCCGCAATCTAAATAAATAACTACTATTTTAAACAAAGAGCTCAAAGACCGAAAAGACGATACGTGGATAATCAAGAAATTGTGAGACACAGAAACCCCATCGTGTTCCGACCCAGAGTGATGAGGAGTCTTCTCTACAAAGGCTGAGGGGGAAATGAAGGGTACAGCAACCTGACGAAGTCCTGGACTGTGCACTTCCCTGTAAAGTGAAGATCTGAGGCCCCTTCAATGAAAAGTCTTAAATTTTAAATTCTTAATCCAGATGTTTACCTTATTTTTTCACCACCCTCTGAAACTCCATGCAGGGGTCCCAACACAGTCTTCCTCTTTTGCTCCTAGACAGAGAACGGGGCGCGAGGAACGGAAACGAGTGGGAAAACTAAGCGGTCCTAAGAGCCTCCAGAAAGTGCCGCAGCCGCGGGGCCGCCCTTAAGTCTCGGACGTCTGCGAAAGATCGCCGGAACTTCCCACGCTAACACAACAGTGCGGTTTCAGGAAAAGTTCCCCGAGCCCCGCCCCCGACCTGGGCCTACACCACTGCGTCCCTTTCCGACACCCACTAACTCACAGGGCTCGTTGGGGAAGGGCTATGCAGGGCCTCTGGTACTGCGCCCCGGAGCGCCAAGGCCAGAGCAGCGAGACCCGGCGCGCTCGGTAGTAGCTTTCGCCCCAGCCGAAGCAGGTAGTGGCCCGCGGAAAGGCTAGGCCTGGCCCCGGAACCGGATTGCAACCTAAACCCCGGGCTCGGCGGCCGGGGAGGAGCGACACAAGAAAAGGCAGGGCCACCAAGGGTGTGGGAGGTCCGGGGCGGTAGCAAGAAGCGGAAGACCAAAAAGTCACCGAAAAAGCGGCGTAGAAAGCCCTGTCAGAAACACCCGGAAGACCGTCGCGACCCGGATGGGAAAAGGGAGCAGGGGAGCGAAAGGTCACATTTCCGGCAGCCTCCCCTCCCGCCCCGGCGAGCGCGTTGCTTGAGTACGCAGGCGCACAAACTCTACGGTCTGAGTTTGGTCGGCGGTGTACGTTCGGCAGCAGCGAGCGCCAATGTGGAAGGTCTGGGACGCTCCGGGTACCAAGGGGACCCGGCAGTCGGCCGTGGCTGGGCCGCGAAGTTGTGCTCTGGGCCACCTTCCCCAGCTGATGCACGACGGCTCATGTTCTGTTAAGCACTTTTTAGTGCTTCTTCGTGTCTTAGCTGGATGTCCCCTCTCGACAGAAGCGTTTCCTGACCCAGTTTTCCCTCACTCTTTTGCACTGATCTGCGTTAAGTTTTGGTTATTCTTCCCTCTCTAGTAAAATGAAAGCAGCTTGGGGATGAAAATGACTTATTTGTCTCTGAAGCTTCGACCCGGCTCCCTGCCTTTAATAATAGCTAACATTTTTTTATTGAAATATTTAATATTTCCACTGGAGTTAGGATATCTAAGTTGTTGGATTTGTTAATGTAAGTCTGTTAACAATATACCCTTATTTTTTTTTAATACCTGTAAAAGGATTTCTTATTTCTGAAATTGGTCATTTGTGTCCTTGTTCTTTTTTCCTGATCATTCTGGTGAGAGGCTTACCGACTTTACTTATCCCAAAGTCATCTTTTGCTTTCAAAGATTATCATTGTTTCTTATTTACTGACTTCTTCTCTTATGTTTATTTCTTTTCTTTGGCTTCTTATTTTCATTTTTAAAGTTTTTTTTAATATACTAGTTTTTTAACTTGGAAACTGAGATCATTGATTACAGATGTTTCTTCTTTCGTAATACAGACATTTGGTGGGATGTGGTCTCAGAGTACTGCTTTCACTAGATCTCAGACGTTTTAATGTATTATGTTTTCATTTTCCTTCATTTCAAAATACTTTCTAATTTCCCCATAGATTTTTTTTTTCTTTGACCCGTGGTTTATGTGTAAGTATATTATGTAGTCTCCAAAAATTCAGGTATTTTCCAGACATCTTTCTGTTACTGATTTCTAATTCAATTCTATTTTAATTAGCTAACATACTTTGCATAATTTGATTCATTTTCAATTTATTGAGACATTCTGTGACTCAGAATATAATCTACCTTGATAAATATTCGGTGTACACTTAAGATGAATGTGTATTGCTATACTTGTTGGGTGAAATGTTCTACACATGTCTATCACATCAAGTTGGTTGATATTAGAATATGCTGATTTCTACTTATCTGATTATTAAAAGAGGAGTTTTGAACTCTCTGTAATTATGCATTCTTCTAGCTGCTTGTTCTATCAGTTTTGCCTCATATATTTTGAACCCTGCTGTTAGTTACATAAACTCTTTTTTGCATTTATAATGTTAATTTTTTAAATATAATTTATTGTCAAGTTAGCTAACATACAGTGTATACAGTATGCTCTTGGCTTCGGGATTTTATTCTGTTATTTAGATTAATTTATCCATAACAAAATTTATCATTATGAAATGATCAATTTTATAAACCATCCACCTTATAAAACTCTTTTACTCCTGGTAATATTATTTTGCTCTAAATTGTACTTTATCTGATGGTAATATAGCCACTCTAG
The DNA here is from genome assembly GCF_006229205.1 of Suricata suricatta. Lineage (NCBI taxonomy): Eukaryota > Metazoa > Chordata > Mammalia > Carnivora > Herpestidae > Suricata > Suricata suricatta. The sequence continues at coordinate 56,433,017 of NC_043705.1, read as the reverse complement.
CTTTCTTTTTTTGTAGAGTTAATACGATGTACTTTTAAAAGAAAAATTCCAATTCTACAAAACTCCTCCTGATACCCAAACCCTAGAGGTTACAAGAAAACTGCATATACTCATAAACAGTTGCAAAAACTCTTAACAAAATTCCTGCTATTTTTATTCATATATATGTATATATATATACATATATATACATATATATATATAATAATACATCATGACCAAAAGGGAATTATCCCAGTAGTGCTGTGTTTAATAGAAAATCAAACAGTATAACTCACCATATTAACTAAGAAAGAAAATTTGTATGATCATTTTAATAGATGCAGCAAAAGCACTGGACAAAACCCAATATCCATCCCTAGGAATACAAGGAAGCTTCTTCAACTTGATAGAAAGCATCTATAAAAAGCAGCAAATTTAAGGGTAAAGAACTAAATGTTTTCACCAAAGATGAGGAATACGGCAAGGATTTCTGTACTCATCACTTCTTCAATATTGTAGTGGGGAGGGAGAGGTCCAGACTTTGCAATAAGGCAAGAAAAAGATATAAAAGGCATCCAAATTGAAAAGCAAAAATTAAAACTAGCTCTGTTTGCAGATGATATGATCTACGGTGAAAATCCTATAGAATCTACAAAAGCTACTGGAACTGTTAATGAGATCATCAAGACCAGAGGATATAAAATCAATATACAAAAGTCAGTTGTATTTATATTATACTAACAATACACAATCTGAAATTTAAACTTAAAATATAATTTAAAATAGCATCAAAAATATGAAATACATCAGAGCAAGTTTGATAAAAGATATTCAAGCTGTACACTGAAAATACAAAATATGCTGAGAGAAATTTGAGAAGACACAAACAAAAAGATATACCATGTTCATGGTTTAGAAGAGTCAAAACTTTAAAAATGTCAATTCTCCTCCAAATTAATCTGTAAATTCAATACAATCCCAGTCAAAATCGCAACATGTTTTTTTTTAGTAATTGACAAAAGAATTCTAAAATTTATATGTAGATGCAAAGGACCTAGAACAACATAAACAACTTTGAGAGCGAAGAGCAAAGTTAGAGAATTTACACCAAATTACCTGATTTCAGTATTTATTATAAAGCTACATTAACCCAGCAGGTATAGTATTGGTGTAAAGACAAAGAAACAGATCAATGAGACTCACCAAATTCTATTCAATAGAATAGAGAGTTTTTAAAAAGTGCCAAAGTTAATTTCAACAAAGGACAAAGGCAATTTAGTGGAGAAAAGAAAGACTACGCTAATAATGCTGAAACATTTAGGTATTCCTAGACAAAATGAATTAATTAAATATTGTGTCTGAAAACACAAAATGGATCATACATCTAAACCTAAAACTTAAAACTTCTGGAAGAAAACAGGAAAAATATCTGTGATCTTAGGCTAGACAAAGATTTCATGGGTTTAATACCTAAAGCACTGTCCTTGAAAGACAAAAAGTAAGAAATCGAACTTCATCATTAAATAGTTAAAAGACATTAACTATTTCCTTTCAGGACACTGAGAAAATGAAAAGACTAGACAAAACCTGAATAAAGTATATGCAAATCACTTATGTGATAAAGAATTTGTGTCCAGAATGTATTTTTTAAAAATCTTTCATAACTTGGGGCACCTGAGTGGCTCAGTTGGTTGGGCGTCCCACTTTGGCTCAGGTCATGATCTCACTGGTGGTGGGTTTGAGCCCAGCATTGGGCTCTGTGCTAACTGCTCAGAGCCTGGAGCCTGCTTCGGATTCTGTGTCTCCCTAGCTCTCTGCCTCTCCCCCATTCACTTTCTGTCTCTCTCAAAAATAAATTAAAATGTTTAAAAAAAAATCTTTCATGCCTCAAAAACAAAAACAAAAAATAAAACAAAACAAAAAACTCTCCTACCTCAACTAGAAGAAATTGAGCAACCCCCAAAAAATTGGGCATAAAGTTTAAATAGACACTTCACCACAGAAGTAATACAAATGGCAAATAAACAAATGAAATTATTCAGCATAATGAATAATTAGAGAAAATACAAATTAAAACCACAATGAACTATCACTACCTACCTATTTTTTTAAGTGTTTATTTTTTTTTGAGAGAGAGCGAGAAGCAGAGACAGAGAGAGACACAGAATCTGAAGCAGTCTCCAGGCTCTGAGCTGCCATCACAGAGCCCAACATGAAGCTTGAACTCATGAATCATGAGACCATGACTTGAGCTGAAGTCTGATGCTTAATCGACTCAGCCACCCAGGAACCCCTATATCTACCTACTTCATTGTAAAATTAAAAAGACTAGCCATACCACTAGAATGTGGTTGAGAATGTGGAGAGATTCACTAATAAAAATGTGAAATGTTACAACCTCTTTGGAGAATGCTTTGGCGATTTCTTAAAAAGTTAAACATATATTTACATGTGACCTAGACATTACACTCCTAGGTATATATCCAAAAGAAATGAAAGCATTTGTTTATACAAAGACTTGTACACACATGTTCATAGCAATTGTGTTCATAATAGGAAAGAAATGGAAACAACACAAATGTCTGTCAACAGAACAATAAATAAACCATGATATATCTATACAATGGACTACTACTCAGAATAAAAAGAAATTTACTTTTGATATACATGAAACATGGTTAATCTCAAAATAATTATGATCAGTGAAAGAAATTGGGCAAAAAATAGTTCATACTGTATGATCCCATTCATATAAATTTTCAGGACAACTAATCTTCAGAGAGAAAATGAAGTCAGTGGTAGCCCGGAAAATGAGAGTTGGGGTGAAGGGCAGAAGAGAGAGATTGCAGAGGAGTAGAAGAGAACTTTTGTGAGTGATTAATTACCTTGATTGTTGTTATAGTTTCATGTGTATATTCATGTGTAAAAATGTGTTGCTTAATATAAGCCAATTATACTTCCAACAAGCTGTTAAAAAAATTTTTTTAAGGGAAAAATCTATTGGCCCACATTGCACTTTCAGTGAATCTCTTAAACTATGCATGATTTTAACATCCCACAGTGGTCAGTTGGAAGTGATGGTTCACTGAGTTATGTAGATCTTCCAAATGTTGACATATTCCATCCTATGCTATCAAAATACCACATTTGTTGGGGCGCCTGGGTAGCTCAGTCAGTTGGGCATCTGGCTTTGGCTCAGGTCATGATCTCACAGTTAGTGGGTTTGAGCCCCGCGTCGGGCTCTGTGCTGACAGCTAGCTCAGAGCCTGGAGCCTGCTTCAGATTCAGAATGTAAATATTTGGTAATTGTCAAGATGACATGATGATGCAACTTTTACAATTTTTTATTAAAAGTTCAATTATATCAAAGACGACAAATACTATCATTTGTTTTACATGAACTGATGGTTCCACTTCATTTATTTTTGAGAAAGTATTTATCAGATACCCAAGTCTAAATAACCACAGTTTGCCAGTGAATAGATATTTTAATAAAAATTGTGTTCCTAAATATTAAAAGAAGCTAATTCAGCTTGCAACTCAATCTCACAAAGTATTTCTTCTAGAGACAATTGTGGTCTTTACTGTGTAGCAGAAATGTATTATGAATACTTAGTTTTTTAAATGGATGTTTTAAATGTGTTTTTTTTTGTTTTGTTTTTTGTTTTGTTTTGTTTTGTTTTTGCAAAAGCAAAGGGCTTTATTACTGGTTTAGGCTCACAGACTTTACCGGCGTGGTGGATCCATGCTGAGAGCCCCAAACAAAGGTGGGGTAGGGCTTTTATGAGTTTGGGAAGGGGGAGTTACAGGAATCCAATTATTATTGACAGGTTTATCCAATTACAATATTTAGAGTGTTAACCAATCAGGAAGACCAGGACCCTCACATAGGGTGTAACTGATCTAGGCTTGCCCTTAGTAATGTTAAGGGTATTACAAGGGTGGTCCCTCTTGCTTTGGGCAATGTGTGCCCTTCTATTGTCTCAAACCTGTATCCTTACATTCCCCCCTCTGTCTTGTAACTGACCCAATCCTGGGTCAGCTGAGTTACCATTGTACCCCTAAAGGCTGGCATAGCCCTCCTTGGTGTAGGGGAAGGAGAGTTTGCCCAATTTCCGCCAGTCTCCATGGTTAATTTGGTAAGGGTCTCTTTTAGGGTTTCTAATATCTGGTGCTGCCTGGTTTACAAAAGTAAGAATGACAGTCAATTTGTTCAGGATCCTTGGGCGTATAAGTGCAATACGCCTTTATGATTCTTTCTATATTACTAACCCTAGCCAAATTGGTGGGCCATCTAGTGGCCACCTGAGGACCCCCCCCTTAGAGTCTGGCGGTAGAGGCGTAGGCTCCCCTTACCTTCTGCCGTCTTGAAATCCCATGCCCAGATCAGAGGCAATGAATCCAACAGAACATCCTATCAGGAACTTTTGCTGTTTCCCCAGATTTCTGGGGCAACATTTGCCAGTCCGATGGCAAAGAGACAGGACAGTTTATTTTACTGGACCGATGACTCCTCAGGTTTCTGCCGTGCCAGACCAGCCAGCTTCCGGGGTGTGACTGGAGCAGGGCTGGAGATCCCTGGAGTCAGAGTCTTTTTGAGGATCAGTTCAAGCTGATCAACTGGATCTGGATCACCTCACCAGGTTAAGGGTTCTTCTGAGTTGGTTCACTTAACTCCTGAGAGATACCTGAAACTTTATTTTTTTTTTCAAAATAAACTTAGATTGTATTTCAGTTTCACTTAACAGTATATAAAATGCTGTGTTGTGGCAGGTATCAACTATCCATTAGATACTGAATCAATTTTTCTTAAGCACTGCTAACTGCTTGCTTTTCTTGAAGCTAGATCATTCTGAAAATTTCCTGTTAGACCTATGAGTGCAAACATATGGTATCTGTTCTTCCCCTGAAACTTTAATAGGGGCTGACCCCCATCTTTAAATATCATCCCCATAGACTAACAAGCCTGAGATCTAACAAAAAATATTCAAAGACACTCAGAACTAGAATAACATTTACAGTAGTGCATTGCTGAAACAGTTTTTCTCTCTAAAAAACCTCCATTAACAGAAATAGCCAAATCGAAACTAATGCATTAACAACCCTAGCCTAATTATTTACATAAGCTCAGCAAGAATAAAGATTGTTCATGAGGACTTTATAAGGCTTGCTTTGCTGGGTCCTTTTATAAGGAATCTCCAGGTTGAACTTTTAGTAGCCGCTCTGGGCCAGAAGCCAAGCCAAGCCAGCACTTTCCATCAGGCCTGTAATACCTGTTAAATTGGGCAAACTCCTCTTCCCGAGGCTCCCAACATATGCTGAAGTTCCTGTCCCCGCCAGGAAGTGACCTTCTTTACTCACCTGGGGAGGCTGCTTGGAACTCTGTGAAAAAGGTATCCAGCCAACATTTCCGCGAGGCTTTATGGCTCCATGTTCCATAAAGTCAACCTTAGTTCCTTAAAGCTGTCAGGTCATCTCAGAGCCTATGCCTGACTCTTGAATAGGACATTCCAGTCAAAGCTTTGGTCAAACAACCAGTATTTCCAGTTGTGTCCTACTATAAAATGAACAGATTCATTGAACTTATGCAAACAATTGTAATGGACATGAAAGAAAGAATACTCACTGAGTTTTTGAATTTTAGATGGTTTAAGTAGAGAGAAGAGATAATGCTCTAGACAAATGCTTTATAACATCTCAATCTGGATAAGCAAACATTAAAGGAAAAACAATATTTCCAACAAGTTACAAATACATAATTTTTATCAATTTACTTGGTTCCATGTTTTTAATTTTTGTTCAGCTTCAATGCAGCTTCTAGCTCTGGAAGTTTCTGCCCATTTTAGTACTAAAAGATGTCACATACTGCATTTGTCCCAAAACTCCTCTTTACAACTTTCCTTGAAAAAGAAACACGTTCTGTGACAAAATTTCAGAAATGGACATTGCTAAAGATCTGACAAGAGTTCATTATGATGCAATTTGACAAAGAAATTTTAATCAAAGTGGCAATAAAAAATCTTATTTGCCTTTGGGATCCTTTAGCAAAACCTAACTTTTTTTAACCAGACGCACAACAAACTGATAATTACACTTCGCCTTCATCCCGGTGAGGACTCACACTTTGCCTCCCTCCCTTGGAGGACTTAGACAAACAGATGCACAGTAAACAGATGCACAGAGAGGTATACACAAGAGTCTCCAACAGAAACGAAACCCTGCTGCTGCCACCAGCAGGATTTCTAACAGACAGACAGGGGGACCCAATCTTTTCCCATTCTCTGGGGTCCCTGCAAGTGCCGTGGAACTGGAACCCTCTCTCAAACCTTACACAAACGCAAGTGAGTGCCCTACCTACACCTGTATCTCCAACAGATGCCACACTTGCCACTCGTATCTCCACGAATGCAAACAGGTAACAAAGCTAGCCTGTGGAATTCAGACCTCACCCTGGACCCGAATTCCACCCTTGGTGCCGGGGGACTACTCCAACCCGCTGTCTCTTTCCTCTGTGGGTCCAAGATGTCTCCTGGCACCCACGGCCCCGAGCTTTTCCACGGGGTGTCCGCCTGGCTCTTTTGAGGCCCCTTAGAGAAGCACCAAACAGACCAGACAACAAAAAGACTCAGACACAGAAGGACAAGAAAATGAGTACCTAATGGAGTCTCGCTGCTGCCACCAGCAAAACCCCCTGCAGGCGAACCGGCTCTCCAGCCTCCTAGTGGGGTCCTAGACCCCACTCGCCCAACCTACTATAGGTGAACCGGCTCTCTGGCCTCCCAGTGGGGTCCTAGACCCCACTCACCTAATTCAGAGTGGGTCCAAGAGGTCTCTTGGCACCCACAGCCCCGAGCTTTAACACGGTGCGTCTGCCTGGCTCCTTTGGGACCCCACAAACCAAACTGATCAGTCAGACAACCGATGGTCCCAAAGGACCCAGATGGCCCAAAGACCCAGACAGACAGACGCACACAGAAGGACAAGAAATGAGTGCACTCACCAGCTGGCAATTAGGCCCAACGTGTCGGGGTCCCAGGAGCTCTGGTGGGGAGGATTCCCGGCCAATGCACCATATGTAATACCCAAGATTTCTTTATCGTCCTCAAAAACCAGAAACCGCCATGGAGGCTGAGTCACGCATGCAAAAGCAAAGGGCTGTATTACAGGTTTAGGCTCGCCGGGGCCTAAACTCGGGCTCACAGACTTTACCAGTGTGGTGGATCCATGCTGAGAGCCTTAAATGTTTTAAAAGATGTAAATTCAAGGATCAATAGTCAATAGAATTAATAATTTTGACAGCTTCCTTAAGAGCATTCTGTTTTATTTTTTAATGTTTATTTTTGAGAGACGGAAAGACAGAACACAGGCAGAGGAGGGGCAGAGAGAAAGGGAGACACAAAATCTGAAGCAAACTCCAGACTCTGAGCAGTCAGCACAGAGCCCAACGTGGGGCTCAAATCCACTAGGTCATAACCTGAGTCAAAGTCGGCCATTTAACCAGCTGAGTCACTCAGGCACCCTCCTTAAGAACACTGTCTTTACTGTGTAGCAGAAATGTAAATTGTAATTTATTTTTAAACAGCAATAGAACGATAGTGAAGAATATAAGGACTATTGATTTGTGCCATTGGTGTTCAACTGGAGGTGATTTTGCTCCCAAAGGATATTTGACAATGTCCAGAGACATTTTGGGTTGACACAACTTGGGATTAGAGGTGGTTGCTACTGGCATCCAATTACTAGAAGCCAGAGATGCTACTAAACATTCCGATAACCAATACATAGGACAGCCCCTTCAATAGTATTATCCAGCCCAATATTCCATTGTGTCATATACTACATTTTGTTTATCCAATCATCAGCTGATGGACATTTGGGTTGTTTCCACTTTTTATTTTTGTTACAAATAATGTTGCTCTAAACATTCATGTATAACGTTCTGCTTAAACTTATGTCTTGGGGTGCCTGGGTGGCTTAGTCAGTTAAGCATCTGACTTCAGGTCAGGTCATGGTCTCATGGCTCATGGATTCAAGTCCCACGTCAGGCTCTGTGCTAACAGCTCAGAGCCTGAAGCCTGCTTTGGATTCTGTGTCTCCCTCTCTCTCTGCCCCTCCCCTGCTTGTGCTCTCTCTGTCTCAATCTCTGTCTCTCTGTCTCTGTCTCTGTCTCTCTCTCTCACAAAGAAATAAATAAGTAAAAAGAAAGAAAGAAAGAAAGAAAGAAGTAAACATTAAACATTAAAAATAATAATAAACCTATGTCTTCAATTATCTTAGGTATATACTTAGGAGTGAAATTGTCAGGCCATATGATAACTCTGTTTAATTTTTTGAGGAACTGCCAACTCTCTTCCAAAATGGCTGCACCATTTGCATCTCCATCAGCTGTGTATGAGTATTCCAATTTCTCTGCACACTTGCCAACATTTGTTATTGTCTTTCTTTTTTATTATAGCCATGTTAATGGATAGGAAGTAGTATTTTGTGGTCTACAATGATTTACTTTTGAACTATCAAAGAAAAGGTTAAAAACAATAAAAAGTTAAATAAATTATTACTATTATTATGAAAATAATTTTGACTACATGGCTCCTAAAACTATCTGCACATCACACTTTGAAAATGGCTGGAGCAGGGTATGGCAGAAGTTCTAACAAGAATTGATACTAAAGAGATTTATTGAGAGCTTACTATATGCCAGGCACCTTGCTAAGCACTTTATATAAATTATCTCTTATACTCTGATTAATAGTTTTCTAAGACTGCTACTTTCATTATCTTTACTGTACAGGTGAAAAAATTAAGTCTTAGTGAAGTCAAGCAACCTTGCTCAATATCCCACAAAAATGCCAAAGATAAGATTCAATAATCTAGACAGCTGGACCCAGCCCTCTATGCCTCCTCCTTTAGCGTAGTATAGACCCCTCCCTGACTCAAGCCTCAGCTTTGGGACATAATCAGGGAAGAAGGACAGGACTAAGAGACTCAAGAGCTTCTGATGATGTGGTTTTGTAACTTTTAATTTTCTATTTGTGTGTTTGGGCATCTTGAACTTCTCCCTGATGTGGAATCAACTATAACTTCTAGGTTCCTTCATCATTGTTTTATTCATTTACATTCCCATTCTTATCTCCCTAATGCTTTCTGCTGTATCTGATGAAAATTTTGCTTTCTGGAAAGGAGACGGGGATGGAGAAATAGGTCATTGAGAGAGAAGCTGGCAATCACCAGTGTATATAGATAGCTCTCTAGTCACAGAAGAGACATTCTTTGGATTCTACCCACTGAAAAAGAAGAAAGAATTTACAACCAGGTGCTGGAAGTTCTACTTTCCTTATGCATGAGTATATTTTAGTGCATTTCCAAAATCCATCTTCAAAGCTTCACCACTTTTGATTCGCTTTGAGATATATTAAAAGTAAAGATGTGGGGCATCTGGGTGGTTCAGTTGGTTAAGCATCTGACTCAGTTTTGGCTCAACTCATGATCTCATGGTTGGTGGGCTAGAGCCCCGCATTGGGCTGTGCACTGACATCGCGGAGTCTGCTTGGGATTCACTCTCTGCCCCTTCCCTGCACCACATGCTCTCATGCCCTCTCTCAAAATAATTGGATGAACATTTTTTATAAGTTAAAAAAAAAGTAAAGATGCAACCTCTCCCTAAGACAGAATGAAATAAAAATGCTCCAGAGAAAATAACATTAGGCTGAAATCTGCAACTTGTACTGCAGTGTGAGGCTGCAGTGCTTTGATTTGGATGTGGTAATGTGCAGAATAGAATAGAACGGACAAAAATAATGACTACTATTGTACTTTGTACCTATTATCTGCCATTTCACCTGATGTGTCTTGTGCATCTCAGGGAAGCAAAAGTAAACAAGATGTACCCAGTTTCAACCCCATAGCTGACAGTTCAGAAAGACTAAGCTTTACAAATTCAGAAAACAAAAATTTAATTTTTATGGTGGTAACAGAGCAAAGGAAAATACATGTTTCTAGAACAGCAGTTAACTGGAGGATCCAAACTACTACGGAGGTTGTGATAGCTATGGACATGCACCACTTAGATTCCCTGTGTGAGGAGCATAGTTGACTGACAACCCCAACTACTGTCTCTCCAGACCCACCACATTCGAAGCTGAGGCTATGACTCTCCTGAGCCTCAACTAGCCAATGACTGAGCACAACAGAGATACTAGCACCCGCCCATTCCTGCAGGACACAGAACTCCCCTAATGGGCAATTCTGGCTTGAGAACTCCCCATTGGCCTAGGCAACACTTTCTTAGTACTGCAATATTTTCCCACTCAATCCTCCTTCTTTCTTCCTCTCCTTCAACAGATGTCAGACTTGCCTTGGAATCCGAGTCTTTCTCTGCTTACTCTTGCTTTCTCTCCTTTATCTTCCACAGGGATCTTGTCTAATGTGTCTCTTGCACATCTAATCCTAACTTGATATTACCTTCTTGGAGGACCTGAACTAACACATAGAATTTCTGTGAGAGTGCGAGTTAAGCTGGGACCTAAAGGAATAGAAGTTAGATTTAAAAATTGAGGGAAGAAAAAGAACAGTTCTGAGTTAGACAGGAGCTTGGCACAGTGCCTGGCACATTTTTAGTGCTCAATAAGTATTGCTTGACTAAATGGAATGCAAAGTGCTTAGTGTATGACATGTAATTATTCCTCATAAGCAATTTTTCAAAAGGACTTCTATTATGTCTATTTTACAAATAACAAAACAGAGGGTCAGAGTCCTAAAGTAACTTGTCCAAGGTCAGGCAGAAGTTCAAAGTACAGCTAGGATAAAAACAGGTTTGGTTTTTTCCAAGCTTGTTATTTTTAACTGCTTCACTACCAACTTGTACTGGCTCCCTTCAGAAGCACTGAAAATGGACTTTAAAAAGAAAGTATGCGGCTTCGGCTCAGGTTGTGATCTTGCAGTTTCTGGGTTTGAACCCCACATAGGAATCTGTGCTGACAGCTCAGAGCCTGAAGCCTGCTTCGGATTCTGTGTCTTCCTCTCTCTCTGCCCCTCCCCCGCTCGTGCTCTGTTTCTCTCTCTCTCAAAAATAAATAATCATTAAAAAAAGAGAAAGAAAATATCTGTAATATACATTCTTTTAATTCATAATCCATCCAAAGGCCACCACCTCTTCTAAAAACAGAGCAGAGACATCCTGAATTACCCTGGTGATGTGTTTGAAAGTCTTGAGGCAACTAAATAGAAGTTCATTAACAGAGTCTATGTTATAAGCTGGGTTCTACAATTAGAGAAATAAAAGATTCAAAAAAATCCGAAGAAATTCTAGAAAGTTCCTCTTTATTAGGTAATGTTATATGGAAATCCATAGATGTCTTACTAATTAGGAGGGAATGACTGAAACCAGAGGTACAGGATGCATTTAGATGATTATTACACTATTAAAATTCTTCACACTTATCAACTTTTTTCTATCCAGTGTGATTCTTTATAGGTCATGGGCACACTTTCAAAGTGCATTTTTCTATATGCAATTTGCAAACATATACTGCTTCCTGAGATGAACAATGTTATTGGGAATTCAAAATACAATTCTCCATCATTATCTCTCTAATGAATTTATTGTAGCACAATCTAAGTGAGTGATTAGAGAATATCAGAACAAAAGCAAAGTTTAGCAATTATTGCCCTATTTTACATGTAGAAAACAACGACTGTAATAAAGATAGAAAAGGAAATAAATTCATATGTTCTAAATAATTTTAAGTATATTGGCATGTAATTTCAACTTGGATATTGTCTGAGAATAAACAGTACAATCACAGAAGGCAATTGCAAATTCTACATGAATACATTTTGAATGTAATTCTCTATTCATTCACTTGGAGAGAGCCCTTAGAAATTCAGGGTGAAGTTACTGTCATAGGTTCTCATGCCTTGAAAATTACAATGATAAGTATAAATCTGAGCAGCAATTTGCTCAGAAGGATAAGTAGCTGATTTGGAAAGGCAGGATGCTAATGGGATCTATTGCTTTCTATGATTATGAAAGTAATGAAGGTTTATTGGAGACATTTTGGAAAATACAGGAATGTATTAAGAAGGAAATAAATTTTAATTCACAGGAAGATACAGCTGAAGTCTATGAGCATGAAAGTTGCCGTTTAAAAGGTTAATTTTATAGGAACCTGGGTGGTTAAGTCAGTTAAGCATCTGGCTCTTGATATTGGCTTAGGTCATGATCTCACAGTTGTGGGATCGAGCCCCGCATTAGGCTCCATGCCCAGCTTGGGATTCTCTCTTTCCCTCTGTCTTTGTCCCTCCCGTGCTCACACACTCTCTCTTTTTCAAAATAAATAAATAAACTTAAAAAATAAATAAAAGGTTAACTTTATAAAGATAAAAATAAGAATTATAATAAATGCCAATTAATATCTCAGTTTTTATCATCATGAGTGTTTTTTAAATAGGTATGATTTACTATGGTCCAGATTAACATCACAGTCTTTAATTTGTATTACTTTGAAAACTAAAGAACCATACAATATAAGATGATATTCTAAGAGATTCAAAGTAAAAGATAAATTCTGTGAATGAAAGAGTAATTTACTAGGGATTGAAGATCTAAAACATCTTGTTAGTTGTAGGTTCCAAATAACTGGACAGGATAACTGCAATTAAATGAATCAATTAGACCAAAAAACTAACTTTTTTTAGTTGATCCAAGTCATTTTTAGAATAGCATTTGATTTTTCTAAACTGAGTCCTGAAATTATATAGATACATAGCCTTCTCAAGGTTAACAGATTTTAAGGAATGCAAAAGAATAAAGCCAGTATCACCAAACCTTTATAAAGTCTATCAGTTACCATTTGTTTCAAGATTTCTCTTTCTTCCCTGGAAAGTTCTTCACTCACTAATTCATTTATTCATTCTATTTAAGCAGTCATTCAGTTAATCAGCAAATATTTACTGAGCACCTAAAATTTGCCAGATTCTCTTCTAGACAAAGAGTTGCAAGAATGAATCTTAGGGAGGTGGAGGATGGTGGTGTCAAAAACCTGAATAGAAGAGACAGCTGATAGAAAAGGAGCCAAAAGTTCAGAATCAAACAAGCAATACGTGAACAAGATTAAACTTCAACAAGAGCTACAAAAGTGTTATCAAGAAACAGAGTTTCATTCAAAAAAAATTTCCTCAAAAGGAAAAGTGAAGAAAAGGGCAGGAAGAAAACTGAATTTATTGTAGGGAAAGATAATTCTCATAAGTATCAGAACGCAATGCTTCACTTTCTAAATGTTTCCATTTGTATTCTGTGTAGCGTTATACCACATTCTTCTCTTAAAATGCCTTCTTAGGAAGCTCCACTCAGAGAAGAATTTTTCAGGGTAATGTTAACCAGATGGCTTTTTCTAATCTTCCCCAGAAAAAAAAATGCAAAGTAGGGTTTGCAAGTAACACCGCCACCTACAAGTAAGTACTTTGAAAAAAAAAAAAAAAAATGACTGAAATTCCAATCATCTGGCTAGATGTCCAAGCTGCCAGAAATCTAAGAATAAGACTTTGGAGTGTGGCTTTTGGTTTACAGAAAATAGAAATGTGATGAAAATAAAATAAGAAAAGAAAAATAACTTCAAAGTCTTGGCATCCTTCAAAAACAAAGTCTATTTGTCTATGAATGTTGTCTCTGTATTAGCTACATCTTTCCAGTCACATGAGATCCTTGGCCAAGTAACTTAAACACCTCTGCATCTCAGTTTCCTTACCTGCATAGGGATATTAAAATAGAAGTACTTTTTTGTTGTGAGGATGGAATTCTGTGTATTTATTAAGAATGAATGGATAAACTTCAAAGTGCCTCAGTGGCTCAGTCAGTTGAGTGTCACACTCTCAAACCTGACTCAGGTCATGATCTCGGGATTGAGCCCCACATTGGGCTCTGCACCGACAGCACGGAGCCTGCCTGGGATTTTTCTCTCTCCCTCTTTCTCTGCCCCTTCCTGTGCTTGCTCTCTCTCTCTCTCTTCCTCAAAATAAATAAAAATTTTAAACTACTTTAATACAATATTATATGTCAACTATACTTCAATTTAAAAAACTTTGTTTAAAACCACCTTGAAAAACACTATGGCATATCAAATAAACTAGAATGTGTATATATTTACAATCCAGCAATCCTGCCCCTAAATATATACCCTAAAAAAATTCTTACCCAAGAGATATGTCTAATTATGTTAACACTGCCATTTTCTCAAATAGAAAACTGGCAACTCAAATATCAAGCAACTGAATCAATAAATTGCTGTTTATTCATATAATGGAATACAATATAGCAGTGAAAATAAATTCGTGCTACATATGTCAACATAGATGAACATCAAAAACCTAAATGTTGAAGAAAAACAATAAGAACATGTTTCAGGAGAGAAGAGTGATATGCTTCTGTTCAGATGAAGTTAAAAAAAAACACGCAAAGATAAACAATCTGTTACTTAAGAATACATTCATATGTAGTAAAACTGTAAAGAAAAGCAAAGAAATAATAAATACAAAATTCAGCATAGAAGATAGCCATGGGGAAGGGGAGGAAAGAAGCAGGGTAAGAGAGTGCAGGGACAGGTGGTAGGACAGAGAGTGGTTAATATTCTGTTTCTTAAGTTGATTGGAGCGTATCTGGGTGTCCACTTATTATTATTGTTGTGGTTGTTATGTATACTTTACATCTACATTATACATAATAGTAAAAATTTTTAAAAACAGAAATTATACATTATAAGAAATTTTTGATTAATGTGAGATTTAAAAATTTTACAAACATCAAAAATCTAGTCAAAGTAATGTGGACATAACCTCAGAGAGACCCAATTAAGTTGAAATGTTACGAATATAATTAATTGTTCAGTAGACACATGGTCTTGAAACCATTTGTCATTCTTTTGTGGTAAGAATTTGAATTTTATACACACAAATTCTAGTTTTACAGAATTTCCAGAGACTGAATGAGACTACCAGATTTCTTTGAATACACCTCAAGTTTTTACCTTATTGTTCTCTTACCTTACATACAGGGGGACACTTGTGAATTAATTTTCTTTAATTATTATTTCCCTATGGAAATGGTCTCCATAAGAAAGCCAACTTTTAGTGCTGGCGTTGGAACTATAGAAAAAGAGAAACAGCTAATTTAAAAGTGATTCCTGACTAGAAGTATTTTCAAAAAAAAAAAGCTATCATGAAATTTGTCATTTGACAAGATATATACCCCCTAGAATAAAGGGAGAATGAAATATAGAAAGGAAGTTAGAGCATCACTATGCTAAGAAGGAGTAATTCTGAGGGAAATCTGATAGAAGACAAGTTAAATTAATTCATATATATAATACATGTAATTAATATTATAAAAGTTTTTTTGAGAAAGATTGACAAGCTGGCTTATATGATCTACTGTATGTCACTATTTCTTGGCTTTCTTGTACTTAAATTTTTTTAATTTATATTAAGCAAGTAATTCATGAACATATTCTTAATGTAAATATTTTCAACAATATGAACTGAAATGTCCCTCTAATTTATCATCCTTAATAATTCTTTTTAAAAATTTTTTAATGTTTTATTTATTTTTGAGAGAGAGAGAGACAGTGCGAGCAGGGAGGGTCAGAGAGAGAAGGAGACACAGAATCCAAAGACAGGCTCCAGGCTCTGAGCTGTCAGCACAGAGCCCGACGCGGGGCTCAAACCCACAAACCGTGAGATCATGACCTGAGCCAAAGTTGGACGTTCACCCGACTGAACCGCCCAGGCACCCCTCAAGAATTACTAAGGATGGAGGCGCCTGGGTGGCTCAGTCTGTTGAGCAGACGACTTCCACTCACGCCATGATCTTGAGATTCCTGAGTTCAAGCCCCGTCCCCGTGTCGGGCTCAGTACTGACAGCTCAGAGCCTGCAGCCTGCTTCAGATTCTGTGTCTCCCTCTCTCTCTACCCCTCTGCCGCTCAAGTTCTGCCTCTGTCTCAAAAAAAGTAAACGTTAAAAAAAATGTTTTTAAATAAAATAATTCTTAAGTACTCCTCTCAGTTAACTATTGATTGTGTTCTTTATGTAAATGGTATCATACAGTAGACTAAGTACTGTATCTTTAATTCATTAGATAAGCTCAAAGACTTTGTCGGTTTTTCTCCCTACTCTATCCCCAGCACTCTTTATTCATTTAATAAATATTTATTAAATATCAGCTATGTACCAGGCTCAAGTTGGAAACATTTACTTGAGTTTTCTGCTGAATTCCATTTCCTCTGCATCTTTTAACATGGTCCATAGAATCATGTTCTGATTCTACAGTTTCCTGGATATTATCCCAAGGATAGGGTCATTGCTAGTCCACGAGATGCTTTTATGCTACTTGAAAAAAGACGCTCCTCCCGTGGAACCTGATCACATCCATGCCAGGGACACACAGCCAGCGCTGCACCATGTTTGGTGAGCAGAACTCAGCCTGATTCTGCCCTTCAGTGAACACTTCAATGCAGGTACAACCTGTTCAACGTGTAGAACAGGCCTACCCAAGAAAACTAGTTAAGAGATGCCAAATTCTCCTTCATTTTTGAACCTGGCTATCGTCAAACATGTTTATCCTTTGCCTCTGCTTTTCTCACTGCTAACTTTTATACTACACAGCTGTAGGAGGAGTCCATAATATCTGCCATGAAGAAAAGCAGCACCAATCAGTGATTTTAAATATAAGCTCCGTGGCTCAAAGAGCATGCTTTGTCAGTAAGATGAACCCAGATATCCTGGCCAGTACAGCTGGGTTTGGCTTGGACTTAGAAGTGCTTCACAAGTCAGAAATGACCTTCTCTGGGCCACATAACAAGGGACACCAGGTGCCTGAGGCAGTGTCACCCAGTTTCAGCAGCCCGATTTCTGTTAACACTGATAAGCCAATCAAAGTCTCTCTTTGAGAACTATAAATAATAGATGAACAAAGGACACATTGCTCCAGTTTAATTAGTTCAAGTGATACTGAACAATTCATGATTTTTAGTGATACCCAAAGTTGCAAATATCCCATTGCAGGGAAACTTGGGACACAAGGCCACGTCCCTTGTAGCTCCGACAGAGAATGAAATCTGTGTGAATCTTCCCGAAAAATATTTAACTGGCACACTAATTGGTCATTCCCCCTCCCCCCACAGTTAAGTATAAAAACAGTTTTGTATCATTTTCCCAGTTCTTCTTTTCTCTTCAACCAAATGCAAACTTCCTCAAGAGAGCCTCCTTGTGAGTTCTTTAATGCCTGGCAGAGTGCTGAACACACACATAAAAAATTCAATAAATATTTGAGAGGCTGAATAATTTATTTAAAAATTATGAATAACTCAACCCAAAACATTTAGGTATAGAGTAATGTATAACCATTATAAAAATGTAAACAACATAAGTTGGAGTTCATATGTTTTTTTTCCCTACTTCCAACTATCTGTAACCAAGGATTATCATTGTTAATATGTGTTACATGATCTATAAGGCCTTTTTATATGCACAGACATAGGATTTGTAAAGTTTATTCCTTATATAAAAATGGAATCACATCTTATTCTGCATCCTGCTTTTTATTAATTAATTTTTTGGTCTATTCTTCATGTCCTTTTGTGTGTGTGTGTGTGTGTGTGTGTGTGTGTTTACCTCATTGTTTTAGATGGCTGCTAAGTGTCCCTCCCACAGTATGAATATGTCATTTTTTATTATTGTTTTTTAAAATAGATTGTTTTTAAGTTCACTTATATTTGAGAGAGCACACGCACACAAGTGGGGGAGGGGCAGAGAGAGAGGGAGAGAGAGAGAATCCCAAGCAGGCTCTGCACTGTCAGTGTAGAGCCCTATGCAGGGCTCAAACTCATGAACTGCAAGATTATGACCTGAGCTGACATTGGACGCTTACCCACCTGAGCCACCCAAGCACCCCTGTCATAATTTTTTTTAATAACCTCCTGTGGTTGAATCATTAGGTAGTCTTCAAGTTTTCATTATTATGAATAATGCAACGAACACCATTGTACATATATTCTTAAGAGCATTTCTGGAGGCTAAAGACCCAGATGGGGAATTACTGGGTAAAGTTGTAAAGATGTTTTGAAAATGACACTCAGAGCTCTGCCCCTTCTGATCTGTGTTACCCTGAGTACATCCCTTCAACTCCCCAAGATTCTATCTCATCTGTAACACAAGGAAAAATCTTAACTATGTTTCATGGGATTGTTGTGAAAATCAAATAACCAAACTAAAGCTTCATGGTTGGGAAGAGGGAAAGAGAGTTGGGGAGAGAGAGGGAAGCAAAACTTGAGAGACTATTGAATACTGAAAACGAACTGAGGATTGAAGGGGAAGGGGGAGGGGGGAAAAGAGGTGGTGGTGATGGAGGAGGGCACTTGTGGGGAAGAACACTGGGTGTTGTAAGGAAACCAATTTGACAATAAACTATTAAAAAATTAAATTAAATTTTAAAAAAGCTTCATGGTTGATTCATATTAGTTTTCAAGTTGGTAGGATAGGAGCATTTCCTGAGCTAATCCTAATCTGCTAAGTCTCATAAGATGAATTGCCAGTTTTTATCAATCAGCTGAAATGTTCCTCTTTGGAGTATTGAATAGGGAACCAAGTAGAAGAATATTTTGGAAATGAAATAGATCGAACAATGCATTCTGTAGAAATAGGTCTTGCTCTATAGAAAGATAAATCCATGATTTCAGATTCGATCATCCTTGGAACAATGTGAAAGTAGCCCATAGTAACCTCCAAAGACAAATACAAGGAAAATATCTGCTCTGGAGTCCTATAAGGTTACAGGCAGAGAAGACTATAAGACCTTTATAATCAAGATAGTCAGGGGCACCTGGGTGGCTCAGTCGGTTAAGCCTTCAACTGTGGCTCAAGTCAAATCTCACATTCGTGGGTTTGAGCCCCGCGTTGGGCTCTGTGCTTACAGCTAGCTCAGAGCCTGGAGCCTGCTTCCGGTTCTGTGTCTCCTTCTCTCTCTGCCCCTTCCCCTCTCATGGTCTGTCTCTCTCTGTATCAAAAATAAATAAAACATTTAAAAAAATTTTTTAAATAAAAAAGACAGTCAATCGTAAAATATCTTTAAAAATTTAAAAGTACTTGTGCCACTAATCTTGTTATCAGAAGACCTGAATTTAAATTCTGGCTTTACCACTGACCAGTCTGTGAGCAAATGATAAGCTCTCAAGAGTTTGAGTGTTTTTTCAAAACGGATATAACAAAAATACCTACATTATTTTAAGGATTAGATGAGGTACTGTATGTAAAGAAGCCCAGCAAAGATCCTTGCAAATTGGGACATTCAGTAGGTATAATTAACATAAGGGGAGGAAAAAGAGAATTCTTGTGGAAATGACATCTCAAGGTAGAAATAGCTCTAAGCCCTGAATGAAAAATCTCCATTTTCCTCACTTGCAAAATGAAGGGGTTGAATTAGATCATCGTTAAGGTCCTTACCTTTAGACAATAATAAGAATTATAAGTTACATGTAAAAAGTGCTCATTGTATGTCAGGCACTGTTCTAATTGTCTTCTATTTGTTGATTCATTTAGTCTTTTATTTAGTAAAATATAGTTGACATACAACGTTATATTAATTTCAGGTGCACAACAGAGTGATATGACATTTCAATACACCACACAATGCTCACCTTGACAAATGCAGTCACCACCTGTCACCATACCAGAGTTTGCTAAATGAAATAAGTCAGAGAAAGTCAACATGATTTCTCTTATATGTGGGATCTAAATAACACAATAAACAAAAAATAGAAACAAATTCATAAATACAGAGAACATACAGATTTATTTAATCATCATAGCAAACTTATGAGGCAGGAACTACTATTATTCCCATTTTAAAGATAAGGAAACTGATGGTCAGAGAGGTTAGGTAACTTGCCCAAGATCACAAAGCTAGTGAGGGACAGAGGAAGGGCTTTAAGCCTAGGTTGTCTGGCTCTAGAGTTCATGCTCTCAAGCTTCATTCTATGACTCTGATACCCTCAAACACTTGACTTCTTGGCTTTGTGTTGATATTTGAAGAGAGTAGGTAGTAGTTTCTTTCTGTTCCTTTCAGAGGAGATTTTTCCTTTTTTGAGAAAACAATATAAATAAAGAGAACTTGCATTAGTTCTCTACTGCAATGTAACAAATTACCCCAACATCTAGCAGGTTTAAACAGTGAACATTGTAGTCATGTTGTCAGCCAGGACTGCAGTTATCTGAAGGGGTTGAAAATCACACCAGCTCATTCATGTGGCTATTGGTATCAGATTCATTTTCTGACCATGCGGACCTCTCCATAAGGCTGTTCATTTAACTACCAGCTGGTCTCCTAGAGTGAGAAATCTGAGAGGGGGCTGGGAGGAAGGAATAGAGGCAGAGAGAGAACCCAGGATACAAGTTGGAATCTTCTGTCCTGCTATGGGCCTTTTCTTAAGGGTGGCATTCCATTCCTTCCGCCATATTCTATTTTCTAGTGGGTAGTCACCAAATCCAGCTCAGACTTAAGGAGAGAGAAATTAAGCTCCATCTCTTGAGGGGAGGAATATCAAAGAATGTATAAACATATCTTTAAGACCACAATGAGCATGGGGGCACATGAGTGGCCCATTTGGTTAAGCATCCAGCTCTTGATTTCATGATCACACAGTTTATGAGTTCGGGCGCCACATTGGGATCTGCACTGACAACATGTGGAGCCTACTTGGGATTCTCTCCTTCTCCTCTCTCTGTCCCTTCCCTGCTCTCTCTCTTTCTCAAAATAAGTAAATGTAACTTAAAAAAAAAAAAAACTACAGTGAGTACCAAAAAAATATAACAGTGGTGTACTCATTGTCCCAAATTGGCAATTATTACCTTATTGTATTTTTCTCAAAAACATTTTCAATTAAAATCATGAGAAATAAAATCTTCTTTGTTCCTGTGTGCAGTGCAAGTCCCTTTCCTACTCTCCAGAGGCAACAATTATCAATTCATATGGCATATATTCCCAGTACTTTATATTGCTTTATATAAATATAAATGTAGTGAAAATAATATATGGCATTGTGTTATGGGTTTTTTTCACAACTGGTATCATACACATTCTTCAGCTTGCTTTTTTTTACTTTTGAGATTTATGGATGCTGATATAGTTGGACTTAGTTCAATATTGTATTATATAAACAGACTACTTGCAATTCACCTACTGACAGAGACTGTTTCCTAAATTATAAATCACTATTATAATCAATGCTGTGGGAAATAGCTCTAATCATATTTCCTCGTGTGCATGTGTGTGAGTCTCCCTAGAGCAGGGTTTCTACCTATTTTGACCCATCCCACAATGACAAATTTCTTATTGTGACCAGCTCTGGTGTCCTTGTAGCCAATTGCAAATATGTAGCTGAAATCAACATTTTATGAGAAATCGTACTTACCTTTTCTATAAGTAATGACGTCCTATATTACCTATCTTTACTCTATGTTTTTTTAACTTGCTAGCTGAGAGCCACTTGATTTCTGGACCCACTACTGAGTGTCCATCTGCTGTTTGAAAAACAATCTTCTAGGTCTGTATCTCGCTGTTACAGCATACACAGTTTATGGAAGTTCAAATTTTACAAAACATTGTAACCTTGCTCAAAGTTGTATGAGTCTACACCACCACTACCACCTCTAGCAGTGTATAAGAGTTCCTTTTTGCCCACATTGACACTCACACTACATATTCTCAGATTTCTCATTTTTGCCAATATCATTGTTGGGTCTCATTGAAGGGCGGATGAAAGGAAGATTGCGTAAATGTACCATTATTTATCTTTGTTTAAGACATACAGGTATAATGGTAGAATTCTCCTGTGCTTGTTTTCATGGGTACTGTATGTCATTACTGAGTTCCTTGGAAAATATTAAAATTAAAGGAAGAAAAGGAGACTACACGAGCCTCCCTCAGAGGAAGGACAGGAACCTCACCCCCCTGCCATGGCTCACTCTAGTTTTCCAAGGAAGCCATTTCAAACCACTTTCACCAAGGCCTCCAGTCTGTAAGCTCTACTCATCTGCAGCAACCACTTCTCCTACTGTGCAAAGAACAGGAGACCATCCCAGAAAAACTTTGCTATATCCTAACTTTCATCTATAAACCTATCAGTACATGTTTCCTTCCATTCCCTCTCCTGTCCTGACCTTCTTTCTGGCCAAGGCTAATTCTTCGACCCCAGCACTGAGCACATCCTTTGAGGACTCTTACTTCATAAATGATCCTGTCTTTGGCCTCTGTCTCTAACTCCCTCCCACAACCTCATCATTCCCTTCAGCGCATAAGCACATTCAAGTTTTCGCTTCCTGAAAAAGTCCACCCTTGTTCCTCTCAGTCTGGCTTCCTTTTATTTATCCTCAAACCCAAGCATCACTTTCTCGGAGAAGCATTTCCTTTCATTCATAGTGCCTATCTTTTCTTTTCCTCCATCACATTTACCCAAGTGTGTATTTCTATTCTTATTTGAGGGTCTGTCTCCCCTACTTTGCCATCAGCTCCAAGTGGTCAGGGAGCTTGGCTCCCTACCACCGAACATAAAATAGGCACTGAGTGCATACCGTTACGTAAATAAATTATTTCTAGCTTGCAGCCTCACTCTTCTCATCTCCATTCCTACATAGGGTGGATATTTCAAGATGAAAAGTCTATTGGATCTCTTCTGAGCTTGAACAACACTTCTGGCTCCTCAGCCTGCAGAGCACAACTCACTCCCCTAGTGCAGCATTAACAGGCTTCTGCTCCCGAGAAAACAGCTCTCCCCGCCCCAGGCCCCAAGCAAAGCAAATGCTGTCTCTTTTAGTAGAGGAAGCAGAACAGGAAAAACTCAAATCAGCTAATTTTATTATTAGCTGACAGCCCTGATAAAGGCTTCTTTGTGGAGGAAGAGTTTAGAACCCAAATTGCCTTTGTTTTTGTTTTCCTCCTACTCTTTTCCTTTGGTGATAAAACATTCACCTTTTGTGTCACAGGGAAGGGAATCAAACATTTCATTGGGCAATTACAATTACAATACGCCAGGCCTTGGGCTAAACGCTTTGTTTACTTTATCTGATTTATGTAATTCGCTTCAAAATCCAGAGTACTTACCATCTCCTGTTTCAAAAATTAAATGACCAAGGCCAAAACTATCAAATCCACCAAGGAAAATGAACTGTTCTAGTGATTTCCACATTATAAGAAGGTGCAGAAGGCCTGTAAATTATCTATGCTTTTTATTAGTTAATATCGAATCACAGATCATCTCTGGCACATGTGATAATCCCATCTCGCTCTTTGTGGTCTCTCATTGTTCTCTCCTGGGGCTGGCTCCTCTATCTCTTGCTCTCACTTAGTTCCATTGCTTTCTATTTTTTTCATTTTTCTCTTTGCCTATCTCTTATACCCATCACCAGCTGTATGGTTGCCTTTTAGGCCCAGACAGTCATTGACTGCTTATTTCAGCTGAAGTGAAAGCAAACAGAAAGAAAGCCTTTTTAAAACTTCTGGACTAGAATGGCAACAATAATGATGTCACAATACTTGACTCAAAGAGATAAAGTGCTACATTCTAGCCAGGCTACTGCTATGCAGGGGAAAGGTACCCACGGAACTTTCTGCGAGGTTCTGAATCATTGCTGGTAATCCTGAGGTTCTCATCTTTCGGTCTTGAAAATCAGACTCTGCAACCACAAGACATGAGCATTTGATCAGCACATGAGAAGTTACCAGAGACCTGGAAGGTAGGAATGGAAGCAAGAACAAAAGAACTGGGCTGTGTCTGAGGGGAGGGAGGGTGGCAATGGGTGAAACAGATGAAGGGGATGAAGAGGTGTAAACTTCCCTGTTATAAAATAAATAAGTCATGGAGGGGTACCTGGCTGGCTCAGCCAGTGGAGCATGTGATTCTTGATCTCAGGGTTGTGAATTCAAGCCCCACATTGGGTACAGAGATTACTTAAAAATAAAATCTTAAAAAAAATTAAATTAATTAACTAAATAAACAAACAGTGGAAATGAAAAGCACAGCATAAGAGATACAGTCAATAATATTCTAATAATGTAGGGTGACAGATGATGACTGCATATATATATAGTGGTGAGCATTGCATAATGTGTACAATTGTTGAATCACTATGTTGTACACCTGAAACTAATGTAACATTGTACGTCAACTATACTTTTTTTAAAAATCCTTAATGTAACACCTGTGTCCAGGGCAACCTGCAGTCATGGAGCCATTGACAGTGTCTAGTGTCCAAGGCCAGCAGTTCGAAGCTACAGGATTTCTCACCCGGCAGGGGCACTAGTGCCCTTCCCAGCTGATGCCGGAGTGTGGCTTTGTCTTTGCTTCTATTCAACTGGCCTTTCCTATTCCTCTTTGTTTTGCAGACCCTGGTTCTCTGTTTCTTGGAGGTTCTGTGAGCTATCACTATTCCTTCAGATATATTCCTTCATACATGTTAGACAAAAAAAGAAGGAAGAGGAGGGAGGGAGTAACGGGGAGGAGGAGGAAGAAGAAGAAGAGACGAAGAAGAAAAGAATGGAAGCAGAAGAAAGAAACCTTGCTGTAAAGGACAGACACTTGGGATGTGGACATCTGAAAGTAGCATCGTGTAGAAAATTCAAGATGAGACTGGTGGACCTAAAATTCTGGCCATTAATTAGGTTCTGAGAATGCAGAGGCTGCTTTGGAAAACCAAAACTCTATTACTAATCCAGGAGATTTTATGCTCTGTGTGAGTGTTTAAGTTAAGGCTGCTCAACAGGTGCTTTCCATTTTGCTGCTTTCTGATCTCCCACTTTCAGACAAACAAGAAGAAACCAAGGGGATTAATCATTTCCTAGGTTCAGTTTCAAGAAAAGATATTCATTTATTTGCAAACTTTTCAAGTGCCTTCTGAATACTAGTCTCCATGTTTAAACAAATCGAATCTTGGAGATCAAGCAGATGCTATAAATCATCAGAATAGCTCCCTGTTCCCCCACCTCCTGGACAAACAAGCAGGCATTAAAAGAAAATTAGTGTTGAAGAACAGAGCTAGTGGGTAGGTGGTTTATAGCTTGTGGGTTGATGATCTGACAACATTTTAGCAGAGAACTTTGCTGCCTGGCAAAAAGCAGCGAGTTGCTAAACACTCAGAGGTTGTTATGAATACTTAAGGGCAAATGAATTGTTTCCTAGAAATAGGGACAGTATTTGAAAGCTATAGCCCTGCAATGATCATGATCCGCATCTCACGAGGATGTGTCTTTCCTTGATAAAAAGCATTTAGATTCCTGGCAGGAACCACCCCCTCCTCTTCAACAGACTCCTACCTTCCTGAATTAATCACAGACCTTGTTGGCTCATTAAGTCTTGGTGTCATTTTGATGCTTATATTATTACAGTGATATATACAAAGCTCAGTATTCAATTTCTGTTTAAAGGATTTTAAGGCTATACTTTGGAGATGAGAAATTTTGAATCATCCAATTGATTCAGGAAATGAGTTTGCTGGCCTTTGGCAGAGTCATTGGAGGAAAGAAACAGAGAAAGCAAATTGCCTGGGGCTTAAATCAAGGGCACTCTTAGTTCTCCGTTATACTTTTTGGAATAAAATAGTAATGGTAGTCATAAGGAAGTTTTACAAATTAGCACACCAAAACTTTACTTTTGGCTAACCGCATATACCTGGTTAATTGAATAAGCTGGACTCAGTCAAGGGCAAAAGAAAGTAGCTTTATTCTTTCTTTACCATTCTTTCAAACTTCTTCTGTCAAATTATTCTCCTCCATTCTTGGATGAAATCTTAGGCAGGTATGCTAGCTTTTCTGATCATATTTGGGTATTAAAAACTCAGTATTATCTAATATTAACATGTTATACTGTTATTTGATTCAGAGTTTCTCTTTATGACCCCAACTTCCCCCTTTTCCATGCTCAGGCTGAATCAAGCTCACAAGCCTCAAATGGGAAAGGCCAGGGCGGGTTTGTGTGGCACGAAGGGTATCTTTTCTTTCCAGATCTACCTGTTTGTGGTGATAAAGGGATATTCTTTCTTTTTAGATTTAGCTCCTCCTACACTTTCTAACTGCTCTCTGTGGCTCTTCTATGGTCCTATCAATGGAGAAGGTGGATTAGAGAACAAAAGTCATGTTCTGTAGCTGATGTGGTAGACTTTCTGAGTTCCCACTCCGAGGACCTCCAACCTCCAGTTTCCTTTCATAATAAGTGATGAGGGGCTGACTACTGTTTTCTTCACCAGTTCCTATTCCGCCTACTGTATCTCAGCTTGAAGCTTGAGATGGTCCACCACCACTCCTTATGAAAGTCTTGGTACCTTGATGTCCAGCCAAGTTGATGCTTAAGATCAAACCTAACACCAATTCTCTTCATCTGTCACCCTGGTTCCTTTCACGACACCTCTTTCCACTTACCGGTTTCCAGAGGAGGGACAGGTACTAATTCCTGATTCCTCCATGCCAGGCTCTCCCCTCCCCAAAATACTCCCCTCATATCCCACCTTACAGGTCACAGCTTAACATGACTCCATGGAGAACTTAGTTGAGAACTTAGTTTAGCCCCATACCAACATGAAACCCCAAATTCATGGCAGAGTAATCAGAATGCCTGAAAAGTATCAAGTCAACTTAACCTCTTTAATGTTTTTATGTCCCAGTATGACCCTATGTTTTCCCAGAACCTCTCCTGCTCCTCTCCCTACCTCTAGTTCTGCCATCAGAAATAGACTTTGTTGGAGTGCCTGGGTGGCTCAGTCGGTTAAGTGTCTGACTCTTGATTTCAGCTCAGGTCATGATCTCACGGTTCATCATATTGATGCACTGACAGTAGAGAATCTGCTTGGGATTCTCTCTCTCTCCCTCTCTCTCTCTCTGCCTTTCCCACTTGTGCTCTCTTTCAAAACAAACAAACAAACAAACAAACTCTCTTAAATTCAAATCTGAACCCATTGATCTAGCTAAATGAAAACAGCTCCACAATCTAACTGTTTGAAATAAAGTCTAACTCTCCACATGTAGATTTTTAGTTATCAGTACTATGGGAAGAAAATGGGTGTTTATTCTTTTTGAATCTCAAGCTCAATCATTCAACAAATATTTACTAAGAGCTTAATGTGTTCAATGTCAGAGAAACACAGGTTAAAAAACTGTTACCTGCCTTAAAGAGTCATATTCTGGTGAGTTACATAGATGATCACACAAGTGGTCATAGGGTAGGAACAGAAGTTCCAAATGTCCAGGACAACTCTCCAAAAGCCTTTGAATGAATAACAACTGGATGAGTTGGGCTGGTCCTAACTGACAGACTGTTCCTATGAGAGGAGGACAGCCGGGGATGGATCATGTTTTGTGAGGCCCTAAGCTTGCACAATTTGGGGAAGCTACTTTAAGAAAATGAATACAAAAATTATGCCTTCATATTGTACAAAATCAGGAGACTATGTGAGCATGTCCCAGAGGACATGGAAAGGACTCTCTCCCTCTCTCTCAAAAGTAGCAAGGGGGTCAGGGGGTCTGAAGCTAAAGTTTCATTAGCTTCATGTAAAATCCATCTCAGCTTCAGTCCATTTATTAAAGTATTAGGTCTTTTAAGTACTACTTTAGAATGTATAGTGGTGAATCTAGGCTCTACAATCACACAGACAGACCTATGTTTGATTTAGCCTCTACCATATACTTCTGTATATTCTGGGATTTCCTAAACCTCATTTTCCTCCATTAGTAGATCTACATCATATGGTAATTGCAAAGATTAAAACATATAAGCAGGGGGTTCCTGGGGGTCTCAGTCTGTTAAAGTGTCCGACCGCAGCTGGGGTCATTATTTCATGGTTTGTGTGTTTGAGCCCTGCAGGGTTTGCTTTCTTTGCTTTTGTTTTGTTTTGTTTTTTGAGAGACGGAGAGAGACAAAGCATGAACATGGTAGGGGCAGAGAGAGAAAGAGACAAAGAATCTGAAGACAGGCTCCAGGCTCTGAGCTAGCTGTTAGCACAGAGCCTCATGCGGGGCTCAAACCTGCAAACTGTGAGATCATGATGTGAGCTGAAGTCGGACACTCAACCTACTGAGCCACCCAGGCACCCTGGCTGGGGCTTACTTTGGATTCTATATCTGCCTTTCCCTACTCCCTCTCTCTCTCAAAGATAGATAAACATTTTAAAAAATTTTATACAATAAAAAATAAAATACATAAGCATGTAAAACATTTAGCATAGCTCATAATTAGTGCTTAATTAAGTGTTACTATTATTAACTATTATTAAAATCTGAAGTATCTGAACTCTGCCCCTGCATTTGTCTTTTCAAAACTCACAATCCTTGATTCCTTGCAACACAAAATTCCAAAGAGCATCTGTAAGGAAACAAAATCTAGATATTCTGAGTCTCAAGTCATGGTGAATTTCCTGGTGAGGAAGGGCAGCTGGACCCCTGCTCCCCCACCTGAAGATTCCACTCCTACCATCATTCTAGCTGGTTGTGAAGGAATTGTTTCTCTTTGCTGAGACCAAACCTTGTTACATATTCAGTACATTATAATTTCATAATCATTGAAAGT
The DNA here is from genome assembly GCF_006229205.1 of Suricata suricatta. NCBI lineage: Eukaryota > Metazoa > Chordata > Mammalia > Carnivora > Herpestidae > Suricata > Suricata suricatta. Next base: position 56,404,442 of record NC_043705.1, on the reverse strand, counting down.
AAAATGTCTTGAGGAAGACTTAGGGAGTCTTTTCCCACTTTGTGCACATGTATCATATAGCTGTGGAGACCCTGACTGGGTATGTAAAATATTCAAATACTATGTCAAGAGGAAGAGCGATCCAGCTCCCTTGTCTATTACCCCACATCTCCATTGCCTTCTCAGTTCTGATTTCCCATGGAAAGTCCTACCTCTTCCCCTAATTACTGACATAGAGAATTGCTTTGTCCATCAGCCTAGTCTTTACTTTCGCAGAGCTTAACAATATAAGCAGGTATTCAGAGAATACAGTAATCCACAATAATAAATACACACATGGTAATAGGGAAGAATTTCCTTATAACATTTCTAAGATACGCACACATATGGTTGTTTAAGGCCATGTTTCTTTCAGGCCTTAAGAATAAATTTAAGTTCCCCAAATGGTTGAAGATATATTAAAGTAGAAAATAGAATATATTTGCTTTTCTTTTTGACAACTTCAGCTTTTATAATACCATACCTAAAACAAGGAAAAGGAAAAATTTACCAAGTTGATATGGTTTTCAGTGTATGGTGTAAGGCTCACCAAATATGTCATATTTCTGGAAACATCAATGAAAAGAAGCTGTTTGGTTTTTCAAATGTATTGGCCCAACAAAAATATAGCTATATCCAACAACATCAGACCTAGCCATATTTAGCCTACCCATGCTTAGTATCAGTGTATTTCTTAAAACATGGTCTTTATTGCAATATTTTGTACTATGTTTAATTCTCAATATGTTCTGAGATATAAGTTAAAACCAAGCTTTAATTCCAAATGAAAAAGAAAACAGTTTTTAAGATGTACCTTTGTAGGGGCACCTGGGTGAGTGAGTTGATTAAACGTCTCACTTTGACTCAGGTCATCGTCTCACGGTTCATGAGTTTGAGCCCCATGTCAGACTCTGGGCTGACATCTCGGAGCCTAGAACCTGCTTCAGATTCTGTGTCTCCCTCTCTCTCTGCTCGTGCTCTTTGGGTGGCTCAGTCTGTTAAAGTGTCCGACCTCAGCTCAGGTCATTATTTCATGTCATTATTTCACGGTTTGTGTGTTTGAGCCCTGTACGGTTTGCCTGGAGCTTACTTTGGTTTGTTTGTTTGTTTGTTTTATTTTTTGTTTGTTTCTTGAGAGACAGACAAAGCATGAACACGGTAGGGGCAGAGAGAGAAAGAGACAAAGAATCTCTGAAGACAGGCTCCAGGCTCTGTCTCTGCTCGTGCTCTGTCTCTGTCTCTCTCTCTCAAAAATAAGTAAACATTAAAAAAAAAGAAGGACCTTTGTAATTGCAATTTAGAGTTTTTAAGGTAATTCAGAAAATATTAGTTTTCTTTTGTTTGAACTTTCTTTTTTTATATTTTAAAGTGTTTTTTTTTAATGTTTTTTATTTATTTTTGGTAGACAGAGAGAGACAGTGCGAGCATAGGAGGGTCATACAGAGGAGGAGATACAGAATCTGAAGCAGGCTCCAGGCTCTGAGCTAGCTGTCAGCACAGAGCTCGACGCAGGGCTCGAACCCATGAACTATGAGATCATGACCTGAGCCGAAGCCCGACACTTAACCAACTGAGACACCCAGGCGCCCCTTGTTTGAACTTTCTTACTGTGAAATACATCATACCTCCAGAAGAGTGTGTGTGCATACAGCTAATATCATCCTCAATGGGGAAAAACTGAGAGCTTTCCCCCTGAGATCAGGAACAGGACAGGGGTGTCCACTCTCACCACTGTTATTTAACATAGTGCTGGAAGTCCTAGCATCAGCAATAAGACAACAAAAGGAAATAAAAGGCATCAGAATTGGCAAAGAAGAAGTCAAACTTTCACTTTTCGCAGATCACATGATACTCTACAGGGAAAACTTGATCGACTCCACCAGAAGCCTTTTAGAACTGATCCATGAATTTAGCAAAGCTGCAGGGTACAAAATCAATGTACAGAAATCGGTCGCGTTTTTATACGCCAATAATAAAGCAACAGAAAGAGAAATCAAGAAACTGACCTCATTCACAATTGCACAAAAAATCATAAAATACCTAGGAATAAACCTAACCAAAGATGTAAAAGATCTGTACTATGAAAACTATAGAAAGCTTATGAAAGAAATTGAAGAAAACACAAAGAAATGGAAAAACATTCCATGCTCATAGATTGGAAGAATAAACATTGTCAAAATGTCATTATTACCCAAAGCAATGTACACATTCAATGCAATCCCAATCAAAATTGCACCAGCATTCTTTGCAAAGTTAGAACAAACTATCTTAAAATTCGTATGGAACCACAAAAAACCCTGAATAGCCAAAGTAACATTGAAGAAGAAAACAAAAATGGGAGGCATCACAATCCCAGACTTCAGCCTCTACTACAAAGCTGTCATCATCAAGACAATATGGTATTGGCACAAAAAAAGGGACATATAGACCAATGGAATAGAACAGAGAGCCCAGAACTGGACTCACAAATGTAGGGCCAACTAATCTTTGACAAAGCAGGAAAGAGTATCCAATGGAAAAAAGACAACCTCTTTAGCAGGTGGTGCTGGGAGAGCTGGACAGCAACATGCACAAGAATGAAACTAGACCACTTTCTTACACCATACACAAAAATAAACTCAAAATAGGTGAAGGACCTGAGTGTGAGACAGGAAACTATCAAAACCCTCGAGGAGAAAGAAGGAAACAGCCTCCTTGACCTCAATCACAGCAATTTCCTACTCGACACATCCCCAAAGGCAAGGGAATCAAGAGCAAAAATGAACTATTGGGACCTCTTCAAGATAAAAAGCTTCTGCACTGCAAAGCAAACAATCAATAAAACTAATAGGCAACTGACAGAATGGGAAAAGATAGTTGCAAATGACATATCAGATAAAGGGCTAGTATCCAAAATCTACAAGAAACTCACCAAACTCCACACCTGAAAAATGAATAATCCAGTGAAGAAATGGGCGGAAGACATGAATAGACATTTCTCCAAAGAAGACATCCAGAGGGCCAACAGGCACATGAAACAATACTCAGCGTCACTCATCATCAGGGAAATACAAATCAAAACCACACTGAGATACCACCTCACGCCAGTCAGAGTGGCTAAAATGAACAAAATCAAGAGACTATAGATGCTGGCAAGGATGTGGAGAAACGGGCACCCTCCTACACTGTTGGTGGGAATATAAACTGGTACAGCCGCTCTGGAAAACAGTGTGGAGGTTCCTCAAAAAATTAACAATAGAACTCCCATATGACCCAGCAATAGCACTGCTGGGGATTACCCAAGAGATACAGAAATGCTGATGCATAGGGGCACCTGTATCCCAATGTTCATAGCGGCACTTTCAACAACAGCCAAATCATGCAAAGAGCCTAAATGTTCATCACCTGATGAATGGATCAAGAAGATGTGGTATATATACGTAATGGAGTATTACATGGCAATGAGAAAGAATGAAATCTGCCATTTGTAGCAAAGTGGATGGACCTCGAGGGTGTCATGCTACATGAAATAAGTCAGGCAGAGAAGGATAGATACCATATATTTGCACTCATAGGTCTAATAGGAGAAACCTCACAGGGGACCACGGGAAGGGGAAAAGGGGGGAAAAGAGTTAGGGAAAGGGAATGAGGCAAATCATGAGAGACTCAAATACTGAAAACAAACTGAGGGCTGGTGAGGGAGTGGAAAGGGGAATGGGGGTGATGGTCATGGAGGAGGGCACTTGTGGGGAAGAGCACTGGGTGTTGATATATGGAAACCAACTTGACAATAAACTATTTAAAAAAAGAGTATGTGTGCATATATAATATATATGTATATGTAGTTTAAGAAGAATAAAAGAATAATTATGTACCTACCATTCATCTTGGGAAATAGAACATTACCAATACCTTAGACGTTTCCTTTGTACCTCTCCCCTATGTCCCCCTCCCTGACTATCCTATAGGTAACCTCATGTTAAAACTTTGTTAACCATTCCTCACCTTTATTAATTGATTTATCATGTATTTGTGTCATTTATGGTTTCATTTTGCTTGCTTTCACAACCTATATACATGGTATACATATGTAACCTTGCATGATTTGTTTTTTTGTTCAACATGTTTTTGAGATTTATCATCCATTGAAATGTGAAGTTGTAATTCGTTCAGTTTTGCTACTCTGTAGTATTTTACTGTATGAATAGACCGCAATCTTATTATCCCTTTTACTACTGATGGGTATTTGGGCTGTTTCCCATTCTTCATGTCTTCATGAACAGTGCTACTGTTTGTTTTCAGTGCTACAAATTTCTCTAGAATGTAAATCTAAAAGTAGAAAGCTTTAGTATTTATCAAAATAGACTAAGAAATCAAAGTAATGCCAAAACACAGTATTTAGAGAACATATATTTGATGATGCTGATGCTGATTTTCTTGCTGAATAATGATATGCCAGGAGACCTCATGCTTTGCTCACTAGTTCTGGCTTCAAAACACACTTAATATCGGCAAACTCACTGGAAGAAGCTCCAAGAAACCTAACACATCCTCCAGGTTTTTCCAGATAGAGAACAAGAGCTAAGAGGATGTAGGAATCAATGAAATGATATACCAAGTGATGGTAAATGCTTGCCAAGAAATGGAAAGAAGAACTGACGTCTGACTACTATTAAGGAGAATATGGCTAGACAGGGACAAGAAAAACTTGACTTCTAAGCTGCCTCTATGTACAGATGGGTGTGTGATCTTGGGAAAATCAGGTAATTTAACTTGGAATCCGTTTTCATGTCCATAAAATAAGGAGTTTGGATTTAATGACCTTTGGGTCATTTCCAGGTCTAAAATTCCAATCCAGCGATTTCAAAATACTTTTGGAAAATGACAGTTTTGATCGCCCCCTAGTGGTTCTTCCTAGCCTTGCAACTAGAAGACCCTGCTTAAATGGTTAAGGCCTCTCAAAAATTTTCCTGCTTAATGTATTTTAGGCCTTGTAATTAAAATGTATGAAAATTTAAGGAAGCATTTTGTGAAGCTACTAAAATTTTTGAAAACACACACTTAAAAAAAGTTATTTTTCTCACTGACAAGAATTGATACTTGGTTTTAATAATAATGTCCTTGAGCCATACACTTAAAATTTTTGCACTTATTTTCTGTGAATGCAACTCACTTTAAATACAAAGTGAGGAAAAAAGTTCTGTTTTCTTTGCCCAAGTTGGAAAAAAAAATCAATTCATCTCTCTTCTACTAAATTAATGCCATTAATCATTATCTAGATAGGTAGAAAACTGGAAAATTTCGAAGGATTAAACAAAATACCTTACGTGGGACCTAATCCATAGTAGGCAATTGAATGTATTGAAACAGGTTACATGAGTGTGAACATGAATCTAAAATCAACAATACATTTTTTTTCCAGCTGGAGCCTGATGTGTCTTGTGGTTTGAAAATAAAAGAGAATGGCATTGATCTACTTTGGAAACTCATGAACAGACCACCACTTTAAGATTGAGTTTCTCTATTTTCAAGGAAGGAATAAAATTCTTGATGCCTTTTGAAATGACAAGGGCATCATAAAGATTAGTGAGTTGAATGTCGGTAAAAATATCATGTACCTTAGAAGAGCAGTGTTACGTAAAGACTTAGTGCAGTATCATCAGAACCTGGCTACCAGGGCTCTGTGAAATACACCACATGCTATTTTTGAAATAGGGTATAAAATCGCGACAAGAAAAATAACCCTGCTCAGAAAACTGTAAAATGTCATTTTTCTTCAAAGAGAGGAAAATAAGAAAAATGAAGACTTCTATCTTTGAATTTAAACACAAAATCGATGTATGAAGGAAAAGTATCAATTCTGAGTCCTGAATGTTTTAGTTTTTTGGACATTTTAATGAAAAATGAAAAATAAGTTTAATTCTATAAAGATACTTTGACAGAAGTTTAACATTTTGTCTTCTTGTTGTTGTTGTTGCTTTTTCAATAGTAGAGCTACCTTGAGAAAGCTATTTCTGTGCTCTCTTATCTGTTTGCTTGATTTTCATAGACACAGCCCAGTGAAGAGGAAAAGAATGGCATTGGAGTCATTTCAGCTCTGGCTCCGCCTCTTAAAGTCTAAGTGACCTTGAGCACTACGGCTCTCAGACACTTCTTTTCTATAAAATGGGATTTTGATCATAACAGTAGCTCTCCCACAGTGCTGTTCTGCTGTTTAAGTAAGAGCATGTAAATTCTTTTTAAGAGATTGCCAAGTTATTTCCAGATGTTAATGACTGGTTTTTCATCTTCATTTTTTTTGTCTCTACAAACCTATCAATCTTGTCTTTATCCATTATTTAGTCTTGATAGACTATATCAAGATCCAGATCTGCTTCTGCACCATTCTGATTCACTACCTTACCACCCACTTATCCCCACCCCTGACCATCCTAGGACTCCATTCAAACCACTTCACCGCCAGAGTGAAATTTCTCCTGTGCAAATGTAATCATGTCTTTCTAGTGCTTGGTGTTCTTTATGGTTTCTACTAGTTACCTGTGAAATGAAATCTCAATTCTGTCACCATCTAGCACCATCTAGCCTACCTGTTCAGCTTTATCCTCTGCTGTCCCTTCTAATACTTCACAATAACTCCAGGTTGTGTTTTTTCCTGCCTCTATGCATTTGTACATTTATTCCTCCTGCTTAAAACGACTTCCTCCTCCCACTCGGCAACTCTACTACAGTATTTCTGCAGAATCTTCTCATTTATTGTTGGCAAAATTCTATTGATGCTTCATGTTCAGAATGTCTCCCTTTTGCATGCTCCCTTTTGACTTTGTTTGGCTCTTTTTTTATATATATTTGTTGCACTTCTTTAGGCTGTTGATTCCTAAAGAGGGTTGAGCATGTCTCATGTTGCTATTTCTGAGGGCTAGCAAAATCCCTTACTTAGTACACACTTAGTGTTTGCTGAGTGAATGTATAGCTTCATGTATTCTTAGTCCTGGACTAATTTCATTTTATAAATCTTATTTTTCCAAAATTAAAAAAAGTTTTAATGTTTTATTTCTTCTTGAGAGAGAGAGAGAGAGACAGAGACAGAGACAGAGACAGAGTATGAGCAGGGGAGGGGCAGAGAGAGAGGGAGACTCAGAATCCAAAGCAGGCTCTAAGTTTTGAGCTATCAGCGCAGAACCCAACATGGAGCTTGAACTCACAAACCATGAGATCATGACCTGAGCTAAGTGGGACACTTAACCGATTGAACAACGCAGGCATCCCACCTACTTTTGCAAATGTAATCCTTTCTGTATGCCAGTTTAGCATCCTTCTTTTAGTATCATGTAAGCAATTCTTATAACCTTATTTTGGGACATCATTACTGTATCAAATACAACATTATTTCTTAAGTTAGAACTTTTATGATTAGAAGGAACAGAGAATTACTCTCGCTAACTCAAGGGATGAGATGGGGTGGGAGTTGTTTTTAAGACACTTAGGAGATATGTAGGGGCTTTAAGCACAGGAAGCCTCGTAGGATATATAAGTACAAATGGACCACAGAACATCTTCTTGGCCTCTTGTCACATCTTTGCATCCTTCTCTTCCTTCTCTCCCAGCTCCATTTGTTTTTGATTTCCTGATAACTCGTGCATGAATTTTGGATACAGTTCAAGTTTCCAACATTCTTTCACCTTTTGCCCCCACAACTTCCTCTTTTTTCTCAAATTTCAGATCCACAAGAGAGAACTCTAAGTGACACAGCTCATCAAGCCACATTCATTCAACAGAATATGTAAAATATGCTAGACATTCTTCTAGATTCTGGGGTAAAAGCACTGGAAGAAACAGATAAAGATGTCTGCTGTCACAGAACTTATTTTACTGCCCCAGGCAAGTCACTGAACTGGCACTTTCTAGATCAGATACCACCTTTGGGCACCACTACCTATGGCTGGGCACTGGGGAGGAAAGGTCATGTGGTACAAAATATGGCTGACTTGGTCAACAGAAGTGAGCAGGGCAGACTTCCTAGAAGGAAGTGTGGGTAGGCATAGAGGGATTTGGTGCAATTTGAGTTTGAGTCCTCTCTTTGTTACTCATATTCCCTTCCTTTATTCTCTTTCACTTCTTACATATCTCATGGAGGGCTTTTAAACTTTTTGGAATCTTCTCTTCGTTGGTCAATTCAAGGTCACTAAGATACTTGGACATATTCCTATATCTTCTAAGTTATGTATAATCCTGAAAGTAACTTGGAAAATTCTTACCTTAAAGAAAATCTAGGGTTTTCAATGTTTTTTGATACCTGAAGAATATATCCCAAGACAGGAAGGATAAACGATTATTCTTGATTTGTGTGTATCAGTTCATTTTGCAAGTTCCAGATGTAGCTATTCCCATATTTATCTATCGTTGGAGGGGAAATATTTTAGAAGAATTTGGTAATAAGCCCTAAACTCCCTTAAAGACTGTCTTTCATCGTGATTCTCCTTGTCTTTCTGGGATTGCTCTGTGCATGTGCACAGGCGTGTGTACATAAACACAGGAGTCTATTCAGCAAAGTGCTTCTTGTGCCTTGATAGTTCCGTCTCAATTTCTTTACTGTTAATCTTTCTTCCTCTCCTGCCTCTCCATCTTGTTCTCCCTCCTCTTCTCACAGCCCCTGAGACTGTTTGTCTCCATTAACTAACTAGGATATAGAACTGAAGTCAATGTTTTTTTTTTCAGGATTTTATTTTTAAGTAATCTGTACACCCAACATGGAGCTCAAACTTACCCCAAGATCAAAAATTGTGTGCTCTACCGACTTAGCCAGCCAAGTGCACCTCTGAAGTCAATGTTTTATTACTGGTGCCACACCATCCTTGAGCATGACCAGATTACCATTTGGTAGCAGCAGACCTAAAATTTAGTTAGCAGTTAACCATTGAGAAGTAATGACTCAACCAATGGGCCCAATTGGAGGGCTTCTTCACAGGAGTGAATAACTACCACTCAGTGATACCTTTTCACATAAACTCTGCCTACTGAAATGTATAATGCATTATGTAAAAATTTTAATGATGATGAATGTGTTATTAGAAAGCTATCACAATGTATAACAATGCAAGAAAATCTAATATCCTTCTACACTCAACAACCTTGCCCATTAGCCTTTGTTATAATTACAGTTAAATAATCAGAAGTCTGCAGGCATGCTTTCGATCGAAAACCAAGGGACTTTAGAGCAACTTTTCATAAAGAAATTTTTGTAAGTAGTTTCTACTCTGCTTATAAACCTCGAGTTACCTATAACTGCCTAAAACTTATAGAAAGGAAGGAATTGCTTTCGCTCTCCTTCTTCAGACCTCATCTGAAGAGCAAAGTGTTTCAGCGTGCCCGAGATCTGAATGAAAATCCTGAAGTGATCCTCTTTCTGTCAACATGCAGTTCCACAACTGCTGACTAACTTGATCCAATTTCTCCCAGCTTTCTAACTGATTTTATATCTACACTTTCCATCTACCTGTTATTGACTCACTTCAAGCAGCTTTGATAGAATTCCATTTTTTTCAGTGTGTTTCTTAAAGAAACTCACTCTTTTTTTTTTAATGTTTATTTTTGAGAGAGACAGAGTATGAGCGGGGAAGGGAAAGAGAGAGAGGGGAGACACAGAATCGGAAGCAGCCTCCAGGCCCCAAGCTGTCATCACAGAGCCTGGCCTGGAGCTCGAAATCATGTGAGATCATGACTTGAGTCGAAGTCCGAAGCTTAACCAACAGAGCCACACAGGTGCCCCAAAGAAACTCACTCTTAAAGTGATATCAGACATCTCCTCTCTTGTTCTCAAACATCTTGGCAACGTGCTAAAGTAACAAGGGTTTTTAAATCAATTCATTCAACTTTTTAACAAACATTTATTGAGCCCCTACGAGGGCCAGGTACTGGGAATGTAGCTGAATAAAAGGTACAACAACCTTTGCCCTCCAGTAGTTTCCATTCTAGGGGATAGAATAGCTGCTGTTTGAACTGATCACTTTGTAGCCATATTCCACTTTTGGAAGTAACTGGAAATTTGGAGCATCAGAAAACTTGTATGTTCCTAAGAGTTGATGACTCTAAAAAAAAAGAGTACTCTAGAAAACCTGGGACTAAAATCCTCTGGTGAACCCATATGATTTTAGTTCTTTCAGATAAAGGCAAAGCTTTCTTTTTGTTTGCTTGTTTGTTTTGTTTTGTTTTAATTTTTTTATTAATAGTTTATGGGCAAAGATATACATTTCATATATAGTAAATAACACTACTAACCAACTCTAAATATTTGCGGATTAGTATAGCATGTAATTTCCATTGTTTTCCCACATTTGAAAATGATTTGGAAGTTTATTTATTTATTTTGGTAGAGAGAAAGCATGAGAGGAGAAGAGGCACAAAGAGAGGGAGAGAGAATCCCAACCGGGGTTGGGCCCGGTTCTGGGCCAAGAACATTTGGACTTAGATGTAAGGCCCAACTCAGCCTCTCCAAGGGTCTCTTAGGGCAATAAGCAATTTATTACCTCTGTAGAGACCTCAGCTTTCACCTCACTCTGCTTTTCTTTCAACTGCTTTCCTCTCTTACCTTACTTCTTGTCCCCTTCTCGTGTGCTTCTGCCTGAGGTCTGCCAACAGTACCCGTGAAGGCTGTCTGGCCCTACCGTGGGCTGGTGGGCTAGGTTTTCAGCCTCTCATGCAAAACACCCTGATCTAGTTACCCAGAGGTTGCCCACTCATCACTTCTGCAGTTGCTTCTATGCTTCTTCAGGGCCTCTTCACCCTGGCCAGCCTGGCCGCCCTCCACAGCTGGTGCTGTGGTCAGGGCCCACCCCCAAGCTGGCACGTTTGCCCTTCAGAATTCCCATCTAATACATAGTATCAAAGCATCCGACTATGCCCTCAATGTAGTGTAAAGGGCATTTCATTATTTGGCACCTTCCCTCTTTCAACCTCCCCACTATCTCTACCCTAGTTCTCCCACACCCACATACATACATCCCTGTATGCGTCTTATCAGGGTTCTACAGATAAATTTATATGGTTTAAATCTGGATGCCACCCAACTCATCCCTCAGGCCTCTCAGTTGCTGCTCCCGTCTAACAAAGCCTTCCCCATCACCCTGAGTATGGTGTTCTATACTATATACAATGTACATCATGTACCATGATGCCTTGTGCATTCATGCTTCTGGCTCTCCCTCTAGACTGAAGGCAGAAGAAGAGTCCTTATTTCACATATTTAAAAATAATAGCAAAAAAATTTTTTCATTAAAAATAAACTATTTTAAAAAATAATTAAAAAAATAAACTATTTTAAAAAAGTAATAGCAGCCTCCTAGTCAATGAAGAATGAATAGACTCATACAATGTAGGCAGCAAACTACAGGTAGCTTGTCGACCACATCCAACCCATTGTCTGTTTTGTAACTACGGTTTTATTGAGACACAGCCACATTCATCTCCATGTATTGTGTAAATACACCCATTTGTATATATGTGTAAAGTTGTATTGAAACATAGCGATACTCGTACGTATTGTTTGCGGTTGCATTAGGGCTGCAAGGGCAGAATTAAGTAGTTGCAACAGAGACCAGATGGTCCTCAAGGCCCAAAATACTTATGATATGGCCATTTGCACAAAAGTTTGCTGACTTCTGACCTAAAAGGAAAGTGCGAGCTCTTCTATTGTAGTGTATCCAGTAGAAAGATAATGCAAATCCATATATGTAATTTAAAACTTGCTCTAGGGGCACCTGGGTGGCTCAGTCAGTTAAGCGATGGACTTTAGCTCAGGTCATGATCTCAAGGTTTGTGGTTCAAGCCCTGTGTTGGGCTCTGTGCTGACAGTGTGGAGCCTAGAGCCTGCTTCGAGATCTGTGTCTGTGTGTCTTTCTCTGCCCCTCTCCCACTTTTACTCTGTCTCTGTCTTTCTCTCTCTCTGTCTCTCAAAAATAAATAAACCTTAAAAAATAATAATAAATAAAACGTGCTGTAGCCGCATTACAGAAAAAGGAAAAGAAACAGAAAAATAATTTTATTAACATGTTTTATTTAATTCAATATATGTAAAATGTTATTTCAATGTGTAATTAATATAAAAATTACTATGTAATGAGATATTTTACATTCTTTTTTAGTATTAAGTCTTTGAAACCATGTAGATATTTTATACTTACGGAACATCTTAATTTAGACTGGCCCCATTTCAAGGGATCACTAGCCATATGTGTAGCTCCTAGCTATATTACTGGACAATTTTAAGTCAAATCCATCAGTTTATAGTTGAAGAAATTGGTCGAAAGAAGGTAAGAGTCTAATCTAAAGTCACATGGTAAATGGAAGAATTAGACATTGGAAGCAGTTTCTCTCTTTTTAAAAAAATTTTTTTAATTTCTGAGAGAAAGAGAGTGAGCATCCGCACGCAAGCAGAGGAGGGGCAAAGAGAGAGGGAGACAGGATCTGAGGTGGGCTCTGCACTGAAAGTGGAGGCCTGATGTGGGGCTCGAACTCACAGACTGTGAGATCATGACATGAGCCGAAGTCACTTAACTGACTAAGCCCCCCAGACGCCCTGAACCTAGTTCTCTTTTTCTGTAACCAAGTGCTCCTTCCATCACATCCTACTGCCCTTGGCTTTGTTTGTTCACCAGGAGAGAGATGATAAGAAGATTCTGTACAAGCATTAATAAGTTTTATAACTTTAGAATATTTCTTCCCAATATTTCTTCTTGGGATTTCCATCTCTTCATCTTTAGAGTAAAAGCATTGGATTAGATGATCTCTAAGCACTAATGTCATATGACAATCAAACATGTTGGTTTGCAAACCAGAATCCGCTGTAGTCATTTTGCTCCAGAAGTCTGTACCTAACAAGCTCTGGATCAATATGAACTTCAGGCCATGTTGGTTGTCACCATTACTTCAAAAAAAGCTTTTAGAAACCAGAATATTAAATAGTTCATTCATTAAAATCTATATTGTTATAATCAGGACCAAGTGTAAAGCCTGATACATTTGGCACAGAACCTTTCCAGACCAGTTGTGTTCACTTTCAGATACATTCGCATCTCTCCTGTCCCTTAGTACAAAGAAACACTTCTTTCCCTCCGGAGGCTGGAGACGATTATAGCGCAGGGCAAAAGGTGTGGGCCTTGGTATGAGAGCCAGATCCTCCTTTTAAAAATTATAAGGACTTGGGGCTCCTGGGTGGCTCAGTGGGTTGAGCATCTGACTCTTGATTTTGGCTCAGGGCATGATCTCATGGTTTGTGAGTTCAAGCCCCGCATCAGACTCTGTGCAACAGGATAAAGCCTGCTTCGGTTTCTCCCCCTCTTTCTGCCCCTCCACTACTCTTTCTCACTCCCTCTCACTTTCTCAAAAGAAATACACATTTAAAAAAAATTATAAGGCCACAGCATAGTTGATGCCTAGTTTCCTCTCCTACAAAATGTGCACAGTAATTGTACTTACCACATGGGATTAAAGAGAGAATTAGGCAATATATGAAAAGTTTTTAGCACAATATCACATATTAAATTCTAAATGAATCTTAACTACTATTCTTATTCTGGAACTAGCCATCCTATTCTGAATTGGGAGTCAAGAAGAAGGACTACCGGATGCTGTTCCCACCACTGGCGGTAGGTGACTCACACCCCTCTTCCCCCCCCCCCACCCCCCCGTACATTAAGTTAATGGAAATATTTGCAGTATACATTCAATTGTGCGCATGTAAATCAGTGCGACTCTAAAGCATTTCACAGCAAATCTGACTCTGCCACCCAGTCCTCCACTATTAATGCCTCAAGATGACAGGACGGTAGCGGGATATGACCATGGTGAGGAGTTATCCCGGGAATTCTGCCAGGCACTATGCTTTTATTACTTGGTAGTTAGGGTCTTCAGAAAACTGAGTTTTGTTTCTTTATGGCTTTTGCTTTTTTTTTTCTTTTTAATGTTTAGTTATTTATTTTACTTTATTTATTTTATTTTTTTGAGACAGAAACAGAGCATGACTGGGAGAGGGGAAGAGAGAGGGAGACACAGAATCCGAAGCAGGCTCCAGGCTGTCAGCACAGAGCCCGACTGAGGGCTTGAACTCACGAACCACGAGATCATGACCTGAGCCGAAGTTGGAGGCTTAACTGACTGAGCCACCCAGGTGCCCCATGGCTTTTGCTTCTTTATTTCATTTTGATAAGCTTGTACATTGCTGAATAACTTTACCATGGTTTTGTTAACTTTCCATCTTTCTGGGAAAAAATGACATGGAAGTTTAAGTGGCTTCAAGTTTACATCCTGTGTTGGAAAACTTGCCCTCCAGTACCAAGTGACTTCATGAAACAATACTTCAGTATTTGTTCAGCCAACAGGGAAGAGGTGGTTCCCTCCCCGCTGACTCATTCACCGCACTTCCTGCAGAGTGGATTCAACTCAGTATGTTTGGAATCATTGGCCAAAGACCAATATGACAGTCCTGGGATTTCCATCCTGGGACATTTCTCAATGAAAACTCAGCCCCATGAGACAGAATATGAGGTTAGTTTTAAACCAACCATCAACTACAGCTGAACTGTGAAACTACCCTTTGCTTTTTAAATTAGAGGATTTAAAAGAAAGGTACCATAAAAAAAGTCTAATGTCTATGTAGCACTTACAGTGCCACAATTCTGAATTTTTTTACCTTTATCAACTCATTTAATTTTAACAGCAACCTTATGAAGGAAGAACTGCTATTACTATCATCCCATTTTATAGATAAGGAAACTGAAGGGCAGTTTCCAACTAAGGTTGAATGACATGCCCAAGATCACACAGCAAATAAGAAACAAAGCCTGGGGGCGCCTGGGTGGCTCAGTCGGTTAAGCATCCGGCTTTGGCTCAGGTCAGATCTCACGGTTTGTGGGTTCGAGCCCCGCGTCCGGCTCTGTGCTGACAGCTAGCTCAGAGCCTGGAGCCTGTTTCAGATTCTGTATCTCCCTCTCTCTCTGACCCTCCCCTGCTCCAGCTGTCTCTCTCTGTCTCTCAAAAATAAATAAAAAGCATTAAAAAAATTAAAAAAAAAAAAAAAAAGAAACAAAGCCTGAAATCAAACTTACACTGTTTGGCACCCGAATCTGTAAGCCTTTTTTTCCCTATTCCACCTGTTTACAAATTAAGAGGTGTTTTTAATTTTTGACAAATTTTTGAAAAGTAATTCCAAATGTGTAGACTTAAAAGTCTATTTTGTTTAATCAAAATTTTCTACATGGG
This sequence comes from Suricata suricatta, assembly GCF_006229205.1. Lineage (NCBI taxonomy): Eukaryota > Metazoa > Chordata > Mammalia > Carnivora > Herpestidae > Suricata > Suricata suricatta. The sequence continues at coordinate 56,389,193 of NC_043705.1, read as the reverse complement.
GCCCCGGGCTGACTTAGCCAGAAGAGCATGTAACTCTTGATCTCGGGGTCATGATTTCAAGCCCCACATGGGTTGTAGAAATTACTTAAATAAATGAAAAAAAAAACCTTTTTAAAAGTTATTTACAACAATTTATTTTGATACTAAGGTAACTTGCACTCTTCAGAACCTTTAAGTTATTTGTTTCTTTTAAAATAATTATGTTTACTTTGCAGATAAAGAATAAGAAAGATGATAGAAGTTAGCGGCACCTGGGTGGCTCAGTTGGTTAAGCGTCTGACTCTTGGTTTGGGCTCTGGTCATGATCCCACCATTCGTGAGTTCGAGCCCTGCCTTGAGGGCCCATGATAACAGTGCAGAGCCTGCTCAGGATTCTCTCTCTCCCTCTTTCTCTGCCCCTCTTCCACTCATGCTTGCTCTCTCTCAAAGTAAATAAATAAACTTTAAACATTAAAAAAAAATGACAGAAGTTTATCTTTTTCGTTTGGAGTTTTTAAGAGTTTTGTGAAATCATTGTGATGTGATTTTTTTCTTACTATTTTACTATTTGTACCTTAAGGATTATTATTAGAAATAATCCTTTTTAATTTTCCTTTCTACATGCTGTTATTTCTCATTATGATTCCATGAAGAGAATGTCATTGTACATAGAATAAAATGTTAGCAAATGTGCAAACACCAGATTTTAGCTAAAGAAATAAAGAGCCCAGTGCTGCAGCTCAATTATACATTTAGAAGCAAATACATTTATGTAACAGCTTACATTTGAATCTGTTTTTTACAAGAATAAAAGCAAAGTAATTATGTTGCATAATCTTTGATTAAAATTAGTTGAAAGCCAAGATAGCTCTAACATGTTAGGTTACAACTACCTAACAGTCAATATTATCAATATATGAAACTCCCAAATTTGTGTAATTTCTGCTGTTAAACATATTATTTGTTTAGCATCACTTCAAGCAAAATTTAAGCTCATGCTACCTCCTGACTAGTTTCTTAAGTTTATTATAAGGGCTCTTTTCACTTAAAATATTTTTGAATCAAGGTTTGGAGTTTATGCCATTCTAAAATTATTATATATGGCTTCATATGTTTATGTTATATGTATGCTGGTGTTTACAATACTTTATTATAAGCATTATGGAACTCAGATTCCCTAAGGGGCTTTTAGGAATTTGTGGCAAATATTTAAGAGAGTATACGAGTTTTTTTCTTTTCTTATTTATTTATTTATTTACTTAGGAACCCAAAGTAGAGCTTATGACCCTGAGATCAAGACCTGAGCTGAGATCAAGACTTGGACGCTTACCCAACTGAGCCATCCAGGAGTCCTGAGCTTTCTTTCTGTCTTTTTTAAAAATTTTCATCCTAACTTTTTCAGAAAGGGATATAATTCAATACATCCATACTTACTCTGTATTCTCATAAGAAAATGCCACAAGGAACAGAGTGAATTTAAGGAAGCTAGCTTTCAGATTCCAAAAGGCTTTTTATTTTGTGAACATCCGCCTATAATAACAGTCTATTGAAGCTGAAACTATTAGACGGTCACAGGATACCTAAAGAACAATTTCCTTTCCTGTGCTACAGTTACAACTAACTTTGAAGAATCAGTCTGGAACCAAACTATTCTTACAAATATAGTATTGAATGATTTTTTCTTCATGTGCATCTGTTGAGAGATAGGAAACTAATTTTTGCGAAATCCTTTATTTTTTCAATTTTTTTAAGTTTATTTATTTACTTTGAAAGTGAGAGAGAGCATACGCAGGATGGGCAGAAAAAGAGGAGAGAGAGATTCCGTACTGATGGCATGAAGCCTGACATGGGGCTCAAACTCCTGAACCGTGAGATCATGACCTGAGCTGAAATCAAGAGTTGGATGCTCACCTGACTGAGTCACCCAGGTGCCCCAAGTATGCTTTGTTTTTCAATGTGTGGCTTACTCAACTTGAAAACAACAGCAGGAACTTCTTTTTTAAATTTTTTATTTATTTTTTATACAGAGAGAAACAGAGCATGAGAAGAGGAGGGGCAGACAGAGAAGGAGACACAGAACCAGAAGCAGGCTCCAGGCTCTGAGCTAGCTGTCAGCACAGAGCCTGACGCGGGGCTCGAACCCACGAACGTGAGATCTGACCTGAGCCGAAGTCGGAGGCTTAACTGACTGAGCCACCCAGGCACCCGAGTAGGAATTTTTTTGAATCACCTTCAACCTCACCATCCTCAAAGATTCTGATTTTATTATTTTATTACTATTGTATGTGTCTGCACAAGATTTAGTCTTTTGCACTGCTAAAGAGCCTGTAGCTGTACAATTTTTATAACGTTACAGTTTTCTCTCTATTCAGCCATCAGGTAGGTATTTTAATGGCATGGGGATGGACAAATGAAGAAAATAAGAAAAAGTGAATCATTCGTCTCTGAAATGGCTGGATCTTGAAATGCCTACCTTCACACACAGTCCACACTCTTCGTGCTTGCTTCTGATGGCAAATAGCAAAGCTAACTTTGGTCATTACCACTACTTCCTTTAGTGCAAGTCCAAGTTGACCTTGTTCAACCTGTGTTGAAACCATTTTAGTTGATTTCTCTCTGGGGCTTAGAATGCATTCAACAAACATGTGGACATTTGATTTATTGGTCACAAACAAAAGATAAAAATCTTACAGGAGGATAAAACTCATCTTTGTTTCAGCTTATGTTAGCAGGAAGAGTTGTTTTGCTCCATGGAGACTCTGAACCTTATGTTGAACTTATTGCCTGGTGCCTTATAGTAGTGGGATCAATATTTTGAGGCATTTTTTTTCAAGTCTCACAGTTCCAAATGTGCCTCTGCAAGTTGAACTAAACTCTATTTGGCTTTAGTAATTCAAACCTTCAATATTTTTTTCAACATATGATTGAAAGTCAACCCTATCTACTCATTAACGTATTTAGGTTTTGTTTGAAGCACAGATATTTCATCCATTTGTAAAAGCCTTGACTTTTTATGATCATGAGAGGAATATACGCTCATTACAAAAAAATTCAACATTAAAAAATAATTGTAGATAAACTCTTGAGATATGGACAGCCATTGTTAATAGAAGGATAGCAAATATTCTTCAATAATGTTTCCCTGTTTACATGTATGTATTACTTTATAGAGTGACTTTTTTCAATAATTCCTTGATAATTATATAGCTCCCAGGAATATACTAAATTATACAGCACATACAGTTTTGTACATTGTGTTTATCACTTAATGTCTCTTGGACATCTTTCCATGTTGGTATTTATAAAGCCCATTTCATTCTTTTCTTTATGTATATAGCTTTCCATAATACAAATGTACCATAATTTATTCAAATAGATCCATAATGATAGACACGTTAGTTGTTTCCAGGTTAGTTTTGTTTGTTTTTTTTTCTTTAACCACACCAACGTTGCAGTGAATATCCTTTTAAATGTATCTGTATATACCTGGGACATGCTACCATGGAGCATTAAAAAGAAATAATAGAATAATACTGTTTCAATGTATTCATTCTTGTTAGCACTTCAGATTATTATTATCAACATATCAAACTCAATAAAAACTTCAAAAAATTATTTCACTGCCTTTAGTTTTTAAGGACAAGTGCTTTTTCTGGAATTTGAGAATACTGACCTATGTCACCTTCCAATACATTCTTTCATGATTCATTGAATGATAGTAATAATGATTCCTTGACCATTATATAGCTCTCCAGTTTACAAAGTGTCTTCACGTAATTATCTCATCTGACTTCACATCAATGTGATGTATGCAGGACAGGTTTATAGAGAAAAATGGTGCTGACTTAGAAATTTTTTACTGCCTAAAATAGTTATGTAGGAAGTAAATTCTTTGTTCTCCTAACTCAAGGAGTCAAGGCACTGTCACGATAGGAGGGTTATATCATACTGGTACCTTAATGTGAAAAAAAACACATATCACTTCAATAACTGGTGTTGCTAATTTACTATCCACTTGTCTAGCGTTTTATTTAATTTTCTGATAACAGAGATGAAACTCACCAGGCATTTATTAGCTAAGTGCTCCAATAATTGCTACTCCAGAACCAAGTGATAAAAGACATTTAAGCAGCAGTTGTTAATGCTGCATGAGTTTCAGTGGTCCTTTTCTTCATTTGGAATTGGGAAAACAGAGGGTGAAGACAGAAAGAAAAAGTCCATAGAAAGCAGCACCATCAAGACAATGCTTGCTAAGACCTTAAAAATTCCTATGCCCACCCATTATTATTCCTATTCCTATGACGCTTACTTTACCCAGTCCCCATCATGGAAGGACTGGCAATAAATGGTGAAGCTTCTCTTATTTCCCACCCTGCTCCTAGGAAGCAGGCTCTTGGGTAGAAAGAGGAAATCATTGTAATTTCTCTCCTGCTTTGGGAAAGGAAGCAATCCTGAATGATACAATTGTTGCCATAGCTGCAAACTTATATGTTGCCTCATTAGTAGATCTATTCCTACTCTCTGTTTAGCTGAGAATGCACTTCTGAACTTTCTTTCTTCCTACATCTAGCACAGGACTTCAGAATCCATTTCCTATCTAAAATCTTATGAGATCCTGTCCAATCCAAGCCCTGCTTATTGAATATGATAGCAATTTTTAAGCAGCCATGATTCTACAGAGTGCCTACATCCATACTTAAAAGCAAGTTGCATTAAAGAGAAATCACATAGCTGATAAAACTCTGAGATTCTTACGCTTTATTCTCTTTCATCAACTCAATTACAGAAAGTTGATCTGTCCCTATCCTCTCTGTCCAATATTGCTTTGTCCTGCTCAAAGTGTACTTTGTCATCAAATCAAACAGGTTTCTTCAGGATCCTCTATGTAATACCTAGCTCATTTCTACATTTCTGCCTACCCTTGTATTGTTTCTCTCTCGTGTTAAGTCTATCTACTTTCTTGCCGATCTGATTTCTAATCGAATTTGAAAACAAGCCCCCAAGACCCACCTAAAGCCTTTTCTGCTTTGATGGAGAACCCCACTGGTGTCTACACACAAGAAGAAAAACTCAATGTTCTGTCTTTCCCCTTTTGACCCGTGGTTGAAATATCAAATCTGTATTTTTGACATCCAGGTTCATAAAAACAGTTACCTGTTTACTGAAGTGCAATAATCACATTAGGCACCAGAGTATAGTGTATGCCTTTCCCATTCTCCCAGAGTCTTCTCTCTAAACCAAGTCAGGAAATACACTGATAAGCAAGGTTGGGTTTTAGTGCACGTCTCTGGGCCCATAGTAAGCTCGCATTGAAGTTAAGAGTCAGCGGCAGTTGATCACGTTCTTACTCACATAGTATATAGGAATAATGGATAGTTCCAGACTGATCAATGACCAGTGGCCCACCATTCTTCTTGTTTGGCTAATGGACTCTTCTTACACACACAGCAATGACCTCCTGGCTCTCAAGATGTTTATACAGCAGGTACCTTTGGACACATTTCTTTTACTCAGTGTATTTCCAGGATGAGTATTCCACAGCTGGTTAAAATTCCATGAATACTTTCTAATACAGAATAACATGTTTTTTAAGTCTAATGAATAAAAATTTTTCCAGTTCAGGAAATAAAAAAATACAAGAAGTATGGCATATTTGGAAAGTGAGTGTTTCCTATGATAATTTATCTTGTGTCACTTGAGTAGTCTTATGAGCTACCTAACTGAAGATTTAAAGTCCTGGTTCATATATTTTTTAATATATTGATCAAGAACCTTCTAACTAGAGTTTAAACTTGTCAAGGGCAAGAATCATGCCACAAATACCTCTGGTACCTCTCATAGCACTCAGTATAATCCTGGGTTTATCAAGATATCCAATATACATTCACTGATTGAAATCGATGTCACCTTTAGAAAGAGGTACTTAAATTCCAGTTCAAAGTGTTTTAGGTAAGAGACGGTGTCCTCTGGAAGAAAAATTCACCCTAGATGGTTCCAATGAAGATACTTTTATGACAAGGCAATGCAAAGATATGTAGGCCCCGTTAAGAAAAGAGACAAAGTTAGGGCACCTGGGTGTTCAGTTGATTGAGCATCCAGCTCTGGATTTCGGCTCAGGTCACTATCCCACAGTTCATGAGTTCAAGTCCCATGTTAGACTCTGTGCTGATGGTGCAGAGCCTGCTTGGGATTTTCTCTCTCTCTCTCTCTCTCCACCCCTCCCCTCCCCTCTCAAAATAAATAAACATTAAAAAGAAAAAGAAAAAAGTCAAAGTATGACGAGGCACCCAGCAACCAGCTACAAAGGGAAAGGCATTTTTCCCCTTGGGGCTGAAGAAACAAAGAAAGGAAACAGCAGAACCCATTGAGAGCTGGAGCTGGGGAAGAACACCAATCTGGAAGAAAACGTGGTTGGGAGGGATGCAGCTACTGGAGAACTGGGGTGCAAAAGTGGGGGTGGGGGGCAACGAAGAAATCCCCCACTTTCCGCTCCCAGCTTATAGGGAGTCATGGAGATGCAGCCAGCAGCTTCAGTCTTCTGAGGCAAGGCTGGAGAGAGATGGGGAAACAAAATGGAAACAAACAAACAAAAGGCTGAAATAATATGTATAGAATAAGAAAAGCTTAGAAATACAAAAACCATCTGGGAAAATAAATCTGACTTAGCCAAATTCAGATCCTGACATTGTTAATATTCTTCCCGGCATCACTCTGAATACAATCTGAATAAATATAATAAATGCTCTGTTATATTCAAACTTTTAACTATTGCATTAAAAATTTTTTTTATGTTTATTTATTATTGATATAAAGAGAAACAGAGCATGAGTGGGGGAGGGGCAGGGAGAGAGGGAGACACAGAATCTAAAACAGGCTCCAGGCTCTGAGGTGTCAGCACAGAGCCCAATGCAGTGCTTGAACCCACAAACCATGAGATCATGACCTGAGCCTCGGACGTTTAAACATCTGAGCCACCCAGGCGCCCCTCAACTGTTGCATTTTCAAGTCAAGAAATGAACATGTGTATCCATCACTCATGGCAATGAATAAACATTCATTACAGACATAACTGCCAACTCACTCAAAAATGGGGCTATTCTGCTTAATGAGCACCTCTATTTTTTTACTATAAAGTAAAATAATAGAACAAACATGCTCCTCTGATGTAGAGAAATTGTTATGAATACTATAAAATTGTCCTCTTTCAGTTTATAAGAGAGGCATATCTGAAGAATTTTTGCTTTTGTTCAGTGCCTATCCATGACCCCATAGGGACTGGTGAATATTTACATAAACAGAATCAGAGAACTGAGAGACATTAAGGTCTGGTAATGCACCACTGAGTCTAACAGATGAAGAAACAGACTCCGGTAAGTTAAGTCACCTGCCCTCAATCAAATAGTTGTGTCAGAACGAGACCAGAATGCAGATAATCAACATCCTAAACTAGTCACCCCACAGTTCTAGAAATGCTTGATTTAACTTCAGTTAAATGGCAAAAGAGCATAGGGCTTAAGGGCAAAGGTTTGGAATTAGGCAGAGCTAAATTCTGATCTAGCTGGACCTTAGGCAAATAACAAATTCCTGCTGAGCTCCCCTTTCCTCCTCTATAAGGTTGGAGTGATTACAGAATACCACACCATTAGAGTTGTTTTGGGCTGACTGAAAAAAAAATATATAATACATTCAGCACAGAGGCATGCAGTAAATGGCCAATAAATAAAAGCTATTACACACAGTAATAGCCATAAAATTTTCTAGCTTTCTTTGAAAAATCAACTGATAATAGTCCTACATGATGGTCAGTAAGAATTTAAGAAGCTTTATGCAGGGAACTATAAAGCAAGACACGAACCTTGAAATAAGCCAGACAGGTAAAGTAGAGAATAAGGAAAACTAAACTGGGGTGGAAAGGAATGCAACAGTTCTAATAAAGTAAATTAATTGTTTTGTTTTTCCTCCATCTTTACTAAAGAAACAATACCAGGAGTCTCACTTTTAAATTATGGGATGTAAAAAAAAAATGATAGATTTTTTTGAGTAGTTCGTTCGTTTTTTCTCTTTCTTTCCTTCCTTCCTTCCTTCCTTCCTTCCTTCCTTCCTTCCTTCCTTCTTTCTTTCTTTCTTTCTTTCTTTCTTTCTTTCTTTCTTTCTTTCTTTCTTTCTTTCTTTCTTTCTTTCTTTTTCTATTTCCTTAGAGTGTGTGGGAGAGAGGGCAGAGAGAGAGGGAGAAAGAGAATCCCAAGCAGGCTCCATGCTGTCACCACAGAGCCGCCCACCACAGGACTCGATCTCATGAACCATGAGATCATGACCCGAGCCGAAATCAAGGGTCAGACGCTTTACCAACTGAGCCACACAGACACCCCAGATTTTTTTTTGAGTAGTTTTAAGTTTGCTGAAAAAATAAATTATCTTTTGATTCACAAGATTAATACTTTTGGATTCATTAAAAAGCTGAAAATAGTTGAAAAGCATAAAGCACTATACAGATGGAAGGTGGTATGAATAAATGAGAAGTGCCCAGGACCTAGTTTATACACCAGAAAGAGATAAATCAACAGACTTGATCTACCTAGCTTTTTAAAGAACATCAAGGGTAAAATTATGCAACTCCTGGCCAAGTTGTGTACCCTGTTTTGGCAAACTTTCCAGGGACTGATGGATTGCCTATCTAAATTCTATCTAAGAGAAGAATTGCAGGCATAGCTGTGGAAACTTGTTGCTAGTGAGTATCACACAACACAGGACAAACCAGTTGAATCTGTATTTAAAGGGTAGGACCCTTGAAAAATGTATAAACAAAACCTATCGGGGAAAAGACATCATAGCTTAAAAGGGAAATTCATGTAGAAATAGCACGAGGTCTTACACAATAATGACTTATTGTGCCAAAGGGGAAAACTAGTGGATAAAATTTCTAAATATAAGACTTCCCCATAATCGTTATATTCACAGCCATTTCCTACTATTTAATAAGAAATTTTGATTGGGTCATCATTGGATTGGCACTACTTTAAAAAAAATAAGTCTGGGCACCTGGCTGAAAATGAAGAAACAGGGCATATGAATCAATAAACACATCATAATTTGAAAGAGTATAAGTAGTATTTCATAGATTCTTCTGTGCTGCGACAAATATATTTAAATTTTGTGTAAGTAATCTGAAAGGAAGGCCACCAGTTTCGTAGGTAACACTGAGTTATTCCAAGCAGAAAATGCCAGCTGTAGCAAAAGGGGGTAACAGTAGGAAAGATGTGAAAGTTTGAGTAAGTAGCCAGAAAGGAAGCAGCTCTCATTCTTTAATACTTAACGCCCAGGATTACTGACCTGGCTTTTAGATGAGCAGGATCACAGAGAGATGCTGTTAGCTAATAAAGTACCTTGGACATGAGGAAGGCTCCATGGAAGTGGGGTCTCTCTGTTCACCCTAAAGTAGGTTCTAGGCAAAACATGGAGCTGGTCCACTTTCTCTCTGGGTCTAAACTGAGACGTTCTGTCACTCCAGAGAAGTCTTCCTGTAGTGATGTGATGGGCAAAAAAACAATGAAGCGAAGCTTTCCCCTGCAGGAAAAATGTTTTGTGGAGGTTTAACTAAACCTTGTAAGCAGGTACCCTAATGTGCTTGTAAGGGCTCAGTTAACTCACAGTCAAGATTTGAGGCCAACTTTAAGATCTCCAAAGTCCTTTAAGGGGTGACATGAGCCTTTGTGCAAAAAGGACATTCTTTAAAAACCAGGAGATTACTCTAGTTCCTATGGGATAAATCCAGAGTCAATGATAATTTACAGTCCAGTTCATGGATAGAAGACCCTAAAACATAGTAGTTCAGAAGGATTCAGAGATCACTGGGCTTGAAGTAGAAAGGATTTTGTATTTGTACTAGAGTCTCTGTTTTTGCTTTTTTTAATACTTGATAAGATCAAAGGCTTGGTATGGTTATGCCTCTGTGTAAAACTCTCAAAGGTTTTGTAGGTCTTAAAGGAGAATGCACTTTGGAAACAACTTTGGAGTCAATTTCTTTAATTCTTATATATTCTAATGTTTCTTTCCATTTATATAGTTCCTTTTAGACACCTGATTATAGGACACCTGGGTAGCTCAGTAGGTTAAGGGTCCATCTGTGGCTCAGGCCATGATCTCAGCACTCGCTCATGAGTTCAAGCCCCTAATCAGGATCTCTGCTGTCAGCACAGAGCCTGCTTTGGATCCTCTGTCCCGCCCCCTTCTCTGCCCCTTCCACACATGCAAGTGCACACACTCTCTCAAAAATAAATAAAATTAACATTAAAAAGTAAACAAACAAATAAACAACTGATTATAAGAGGAATAGAAAGAATGCAATTAATTTTCATGTTATTGAAAGAAAAACTGACAGTAGCCTTTCCTATATAAAGATAACATTTACTAAGCATTTTCAATGTGCTGGTGTTTTATACTTCATTTAATTATTACAACAAGGCCTTTAAGTACTATTATTATTCCCATTTCAGAAACTGGGGAACTGGGGAACTGGGGAACTGAGGCTCATCGATATTAAATAATGTATCCAGGGCTACCTGGACGCACCAAGAGAACTCACACTCAAAGTCAATCTGATTTCAGAGTCAATGTTGTCAATATCCCTAAATATAAGTACGTACTGATTTCTTTAAAGTTCATGTTTGTATTCGATTGTAATTTATATTAACATAGCAAAAGGAAATTTCATTAAAATACTTTCTCATCCTTAATTTCTACCTTAAAACTCTCTCCATTTTATTCTACATGCAGGTCACCCTGTTAGTAGAACATCCACCATCACAGATTATAAAAACTGCTTTTCAACAAGGACATGTTCCTGAATGTCATGACTATTCATATGCTGGTTCAAGTTCTTTCAAACAAATTTGTTTTGTGGTGACCACTCTATTGCATTTTTGAGTAGGTTATAAATCTTCTTAAAACCAATAAAAATATAATTTCAGAATGTTTCAAAAGCACTCTCTCATGTCACTGGAGTCTCAAATGTTTTTGTTTCTACTTTTTTCTTGTACAGTGCAAGAATTCTGGTCAGAATGATTTTATCTTTAGATATAAAATTTGTTTCTAATCACAGAAAGTACTACACGATGACTTGGAAGCATTTAGGATATGTGTAGAGGTATAAAGAAAAAATCCAAAATTCCATTATCCACGGATAAAAAAACATGAACATTTTAATGTACTTCCCTTAAATATATATGAGATAAAAACTTAACTGTGGCTTATTTTGGAAAGTGTTGAAGAATTTCAAGTAATTTAAAATTATATATATACACATTTTAAATATATATATTATATATGTATATATTCATCTAAAATGTTCACTGAAGTTTTCAAATACTTTTTCTAAAGTTATCCCATTTCTTTATATAATGACTGTAAGATGTTACAATTACAAGCAAAAATGTGGCCAATTTGTTAGTTGTGAATTAAAAAATAAATTAATGGGATTTGTGTATTATAGAAATCTTGAATTTTTGCATGTTTTAATTTTATTTTTTTTCTATTTACAAAGATAATATGTGGTCACTCTAAACAAGTCAGGTAACACATATAAGTATAAAAAATAGGTAATATTTGTTCAGTGCCTTCTACGTGCCAGGCACTGTTCTACGGGTTTTATTAAGTCATTTAATCCTTACAAGAACTCTATCCAGTAGTGGCTATTATTTATTATTTCCATTTTACAAATGAGAAAACTAAGTCTTCAAGAGGTCAATTTGCTTGAAGTCTTGATTTACTAGGAAAACAGTTAAGCCAAACCAGTATGATTTTTGTTTATTCATTGAGCTGTTTATTTTAATGAGAAAATACAATGAAGAATCTGCTGTGAATTCATAAAAGAAAATCTTCATTTCACAAGAGAAAATGATAGTTCCATGTGATGTTTTTGCAGGTAAAAAAGGTAAAGGTAGGGTTGTGAAAGCCATGTAGGAGGATCCAGAGCCAGCTGATGGATCATTATCAAGGACATGAAGTTACGAAATGACACAGCTGAGATCCAAACCCAGGCAGGTTGTCCCCATAGTTAACCACTCCCTATGCTGTTTCTATAAAGCATGAAGAAGAATGGGGCATCTGGGTGGCTCAGATGGTTAAGCATCTGACTTTGGCTCAGGTCATGATCTCATGGTTTGTGAGTTCAAGGCCCACTTTGGGCTCTGTGCTGACAGCCCAGAGCCTGGAGCCTGCTTCAGATTCTGTGTCTTCCTCTCTCTCTCTGTCCCTCTTGTGCTCACTCTATGCCTCTCAAAAGTATTTAAAAAAAAGTCTTTTTTTAAATGTCAAGAAGAAACACATCAAGAAAAAAAGCCCAAAGTCCTGTGATTCCATGAGTCAAGGATTTTGTGTATTTCCAGACCCTTTTTGTTGCAAAGCTTAACTGCAGCTGACCTAAGTTTTGGCAGAATGTCCTGTGAGCCTCCTGGAACATGAGCCCATGTGAAGCTTGTGAGAAACTTCTTCAAGGCCATTTCTCATTTGTCTCCGTATCTTTCCAGGAGATTATCATGAGACAGTTTCTCATTGTCTTCTAGGTTTTAAGGAGGTAAGAGATTTGCGGGCTTCTCCTCTGCCATGCAATTACAATGCTAACTACCTGGAGTTGGGTCAGATTTCTCTGATAAGGGCACAGTGCTCCCTGCAAGACAACCCTCACTTCAGACACCAGCTGAGAGTTCAGAGCTGCCCAGGCCGCCTACACTTCCGGCCACAAATTCAGGAGTTCCCACGATTCCCTCAATTTTGATAATTCACTGGAACAACTTGACAGAACTCAGGAAACCACTGTACTTATGAGTGTAGTTATATTATAAAGGATACAAAGCAGGACCAACCATCTGAAGAGACCCATGTGAGCAAGCACAGGGAGGGTCCTAAATGCAGAGCTTTCAGATTCTCACAATGTGTAATCGGCTCACACATCACTGGATGATTACCAACCAGGGAAGCTCACCACAACTTCTGTGTTCAGAGTTTTTACACAGGTTTCTGTATGTAGGCACGACTGATTAAATCATGAGCCAAATGTTTGAACTTAGTCTCTCATCCTGCTCTCCTTCCAGAGGTTGGGCTGATATCACCTGGTTCAAAGTCCCAAACTCTCTAGGGGTACCTGGGTGGCTCAGCTGGTTAAGTATTTGACTCTTGATTTCAGCTCAGATCATAATCTCACAGTTTGTGAGCCCTCTTCCCCCCTCAGACTCTGTGCTGGCAGCATGGAGCCTGCTAGGGATTTTGTCTCCCTCTCTCTCTCTGCCCCTCCCCAACTTTATCTCTCTAGCTCTCAAAATAAATAAAAAATAAACTTAAAAAAGGTCTCAACTCTCTAATCACATGAGGGTCAAAGACATCCTATTTCTCGGGAAATTTTGAAAATTTAGAGGTTAGCCTCCCAGATACCATCAGCCACATTCTTTCCTGTACAACATCTCCACCTCCTTAGCATGCAACTGCAGGCTAGAAAACTATTTTGCTGCATGCAGCAGAGAATCAGCTGTCAGCAACAGGGCACTCCACTTCTCGGGTTGCATTGTCATCCAGCCCCCTTTATTTCTGTCTTGGTCTGTGGGAAAAGGGACGTGGGGAGATGGCATCTTTGCTGTTCTGGCTTTTGTTATATATGTAATAAACTGAATATTAAAAAGCTTGTGGTTTTTTTGTTTCTTTTTGATTTGTTTTGTTTTGTTTATGCCAGCCAAATGTGTTAGCCTTGCTTGACCTGTCATGTACAGAAATAAGAAAATTCCAAGAGGACAATTATGGGTGCTTCAGGTGTTTAGTTTGTTTTAGCCATTTTGATTTATAAGAACACTCAGGTCGGGGGTCATTTGGGTGGGTCAGTTGGTTAAGCACCTGACTCTTGATTTCAGTTCAGGTCATGATCTCACCGTTTGTGAGTTTGAGCCCAGCATCTCTTAGTGTGGAGCCTGCTTGGGATTCTCTCTCTCTCTCTCTCTCCTTCTTTCTATCTTTCTATTCCCACCCCCCACTCACATGCATGCACTCTCTCAAAACAAATAAACAAACAAACAAACAAACTGGGGGGAAAAAGAACACTCAGATGGGAGTTATTCAGGAGGCTAGATATGAGATTGGAGCCTGAAGGAAAGGGGAGCAACTAATCTGTTCAGTGACGTTGAATGCCATCAGAGAAGATGAGTTCTCTGAAGAAGATAATGTAGAGCAGCTAATGGTGAAGGACTACTTTGATGTAAGCTCAGGGTTGAGCAGTCATAAAATCTTTGAATAAAAAATGGCTTTGGGGGTGTTAAATCTCACCTCTTACCTGATACAAACATCTTTTCTACATCATCCCAGCAAATGATTATACAGCTAGTTTCTGCTTCAATATACAAGAAGGAAGAGCGAGGCCAATGATTGTCAGGGCAACCAGTTCTATTCATATAGATCTGAATGCCTTTGCAGTCTTTCTCACATTGAGCTAAAAACCTGCCTTTTATTAATTTTTACTATCAAGCCTTTACTACCTTATAGAGCACATATCACATAGCTATTACCCACTCTTTGTGATGGATATGCTATGAAATCAACCAGCAAACTAAACATTTGAGTTTTGTCATCAGCAAATTAAACATCTACCTTCACCCACACCTCACACGACCCTGTCTTGGTTCTTTCTCACCATCTTGGCTGTCTTGCTTTCTCATCAGCATCTTCCTTAAAATAGAACATCCACATAGGATTGCATCAGTAGAGAGTATGACTATTCCAATAAAATGCCTTATTTTGATTTCTTTTCTTTTTAGAAACGTATTTTTACCTTTACATAGTCTTCTTCACAAAAGGATTAGACGGAAATAGGAAAGTGAAATGTATGTAATGCCTTATTCTGTCCTCTTGCAATTGAATTTTAATTGTATTTGTGTTTAAAATAATATTTTAAAATAATTTGATTTGCTTTTGTATTATGAAAATAATATATGTTTATGGTTTAAAAATGCAAATAATACAAATTGTATAAGGCAATAAAAAAATCCCCACCTTTGTAAAATTTACAATCCTACTCCATAAAGGCAAACACAATTTAATTTACTATATTTATCCAGAATTCTTTCTCTACATTAGGCAACTTTCCATATCAGCTTTATGGATCTATCTTATTCCTTGTAATGACTGCATAATATTTTAGTGTATGGTCACACCATGTAATAAAATGGTCAGTTATTTACCTTTCCCTTATTGATCAAGATAGAGGTTGTTTCATCTTTTTTTTTTTTAATTTCATAGCAATACAAAAAAAAACTTTGTGTGTTTTTTTGAACATTTGAGATTGTACATTCCTTAAAGTAGAACTGCTGTGTCAAAATGTATGTATGTCCTCAAGGGTATACCAATAGACACGGCTAAGGGTGTGTGCTAGTGCTTGTTTTTCCATATAAACTTTAAAATAACTTTAAAATAATTGCTATTATAGTAGCTGATAAATAAAATATGATTTGGGCTGCATATTTTCTGTTTGCCCCTTCAGATCCACCCTGCACCCTTCTTTTTCCCTGCTTCCCCCCCCCCCCCCCAAGAAGACAATCTGTATGGATTGTATCACTGGGATCCTGTGCCCTCCTTAGCTTTCTATGTGTCAAGATAGGAAAAGCTCCAACAGGAGATGGATGGTTGGGTAGGGAGGAAAGTGAAGCGGAGATATTTATTTGGGCTCCCTTCATGTGAAGTCTCTGGGGGCTGGCTGGGACTCTTCAGCAAAGGACACAGCTCCTCTCCACATAATCTTCTCTGGCCCCATCTTTGTAAAGAGTGGTATCATTATTAAGCACTCCTCAAAGTACCTTATTTAAATATTCTGTTTCCTGTCAGTTCTTTTTCCTGGGAGCTCAGCTTAGAGAGATTCCCAGCCCTCATGGTGATTTTGTGAGTTATATATACCATTCTAGTAAATCTCTCTTGTTCTAGTTAGAGCAGGTTCTGTGGTTCACTCCAGCTAAGTGGTTAAGAACTCTGGTTAATTAGGTAATTTCTATCTAAATATAATTGAAAGTTTAGCAATTCATTCATTCAAAAAATGTTTACTGAGTACTTCCTATGTGCTAGACATTGTCTTGCTATTGCAGATGGAAAAGTAGAGAAGATTATAGATAAAGTTGCTCTTCATGGGGTTTATAGTGTAAGAAAATTAATAAACATATTATTTTAGACAGTGCTAGATACACTGTGAAGAAAATAAAATAAATCAAGTGGAGGGTGAGGCACTATGTATATCCTGGTATTTTATAAAGAATGCTCAGGAATGGGACGCCTGGGTGGCTCAGTCGGTTAAGCTTCTGACTTCGGCTCAGGTCAGATCTCACGTTCGTGGGTTCGAGCCCCGTGGCAGGCTCTGTGCTGACAGCTCAGAGCCTGGAGCCTGCTTCTGGTTTTGTGTCTCCTTCTCTCTCTGCCCCTCCCCTTCTCATGCTCTGTCTCTCTCTGTATCAAAAATAAATAAAACATTAAAAAAAAATTTAAAGAATGCTCGGGAAGTATCTCTCAAGAGATGTAATTTGAAATTAGAACTGAATGATGAGGAGTGTGACTACCTTGGGTATATGTGTTCCAGGCATACGGAATACCAGAGTGGCTTTGGGTTGTGTGTCGAATATGTGGTCTGCTTGCCTAATACCCATTGCCTCTTCTTCCTTGCTGGGAGAGCTCTAATTTGGTTCAGGCACAATATGTAGACTCAAGGGATAAACTACCATTTGTCTAAGAAAATCATGGAAATCCTGTTCCAAACTATCAGTGATTGATTTAGACATATGGATATAACTCAGTTCTAGCCAAGAAGACATGAGAGGAAATTTTCTGGGGTCCGCTTGAGAGTTTTTCTCTCTGGCAAGACATAGTGGTAAAGGAAAAAATTCCTAAGTCTCTTTCCTTCTCTTTTTTTTCTTTGAAACAGTCTTTATGAGACTGTAATACCTAGAAATCTAATAATCTAACAACCATGAGATAACAAACCAGGTTTAAAAGACAACAGAATAAGATGGCAAAGTGAAAGGTTGGGAAGAGCCTGGACCATAATGACACTTTGGACTTTCTAAACCAAGTGAAGGACCACCTACCTTCAGACTTCTTTTTTTTTTTTAATGTTTTTTATTTTTGAGAGAGAGCGAGTAGCGGAGGGGCAGAGAGAGAGGAGGCAGAGGATCCTAAGGGGTCTTTACACTGACATCAGAGAGCCCGATGTGGGACTTGAATTCACAAACTTTGAGATCATGACCCTAGCTGAAGTCAGATGCTTAACCAACTGAGCCACCCCCAGATTTATTAAGTAATTTGAACAATTTTATAGCTTAGGTCACCATCAAGACTTTCATTTCTTGCAGCTAGTATACTAACTCACACACTAGCAATGGAGGTATAGGGGGGTATGATAACCAAGGTAAGAAAATGGACAGGGGCCATCATGCAATGCCTCTTACGCCAGGGCATGGAGTTTGGATTTTATTTTAAGGATAAGACATTTTAGGGGTGCCTGGGTAGCTCAGTTGTTTAAGTGTCAGCTTCAGCTCAGGTCATGATCTCACGGTTCGTGGGTTCGAACCCGTGCTGGGCTCTGTGCGACAGCTCAGAACCTGGAGCCTGCTTCAGATTCTGTGTCTCCCTCTCTCTCAGACCCTCCCCTACTCACACTGTCTCTGTCTCTCAAAAATAAATAAATAAACACACACACACACACACACACACACACACACACACAAGACATTTTAGCAGATGACCAAGTCAATGCAGGCATATGATACGGATCTATCTACATTATACATATATTTGTATCTGTATACATATTTCTTATGTATAGATGAAATGTAATTTGTTTTTAAAATAATAGAATAGGTACATTGAATAAAAATATATTTACCATTTCCGTTTTAATTTTTAGAGAAATTACTATTTAGAACCAGATTAAAAGAAATAAAGGGTCTTACGAATACCTCATGAAATATTTTGGCTGAAAATGTCAAAGGTTAAGAAACTTTACATATGTCTGACCTATTATGCTGGAGAGAACTTTAGCACAGTTTCTAGGTATTGCTTCTGCCCTCTTTAGTCATGTCAGAGTCTTTACCAATTATGTTCTGCTTCAGAGAGTTCAGTTGCCACCTTAAGCCCTTATCTCCCTTTGAAAGTCCCCCGCTTTGGCCTCAGCCTTGTGTCTTTGTAAAGAAGGCAACTTCCGTTTAGAAGCATGGCGATCCTGTATACCTTGAGAGTTGCTTTTCTCTTAGCTGGCACCAGAATCACAGAACAAGGTAGCTCATTTAAAGCATTTTCCTCATGGTTGTCCTGTTCTCCCATTCAGGAAAAAGATTATTGGTTACCATAGCAATCAGCTTCCACAGCATTGCATTCCAAGTAACTGCACAGGTATAGCACAAGCTTTTACTCAACATTCTTTACTGTAGCTCTCTGCAGATATGCATATATTTTTCCAGCCTGTTCTCTGTAACTGCTGTTTAGAACAAGCAACCTAAAGCTAAACCAGGTAATTTTTTCAAAGGCACCATATCCCCATCTATTCTAAACATTTAAAAAATTCACATATATAGTTGTACAATGATTTTCTCATAGCACCAACCAAAAACTTTCTAGTATGTTCTCTAATCAGTCTGGGATTATATTTGCAACTCTTTAACCATTTTTAGAAACCAAATAATGAAATTACAGTAAAAAAAATCAGAGCAAAAGGTAGTTTTATGAGATTATCTCCCATGTGTTCTAAATCATATCTTTCCTGAAGCTAATTCTCTAACTTCTCTCCCTCCACAACTCCCAAGCTCTCTGACTAAACAATGCATACACTCAGAAGAATAAAAACTTTTCTCCGGGCACCTGGGTGGCTCAGTCAGTTTAGCGTCGGGCTTCGGCTCAGGTCATGATCTCACAGTTGATGGGTTTGAGCCCCACGCTGGGTTCTGTGCTGACAGCTAGCTCAGAGCCTGGAGCCTACTTCAGATTCTGTATCTCCCTCTCTCTCTGACCCTCCCCTGCTCGCACTGTCTCTGTCTCTAAGAAATAAATTTAAAAAATTAAAAAAATTTTTTTCCTCAACCCACCACGCTGGAGAGGCCAAACCATTATATCCTTGAAACCATTAACTACCCTGGTTTGGTCCAGAACATTATTAGTAATAAAATAAGGCTTTGAACAGGCCAAACACATTTTACTGCCACCCAATGTCTGTTATATTGTGGAGGAGGTGGGATGACTTTGGACAATCAACTGGGTGAACTCTTTCCCTACAACTCTCATTCTTTTTTATTATTACTTATTATTAGTACTTCTAGTCTTTGCTGGTTATACAGTTTCTTCCTAACTATGTGGCATAAACCATGAATCTTGAGATTTCTGCTGTATGCTGAGATACCTTTTACTTTATTATTTCTACTATGATTTTATTCAAAGCAATAGCAGTATTTTGGTCATTAAAAAGAGAACTTGAAAGGGAGTTGCTATCACCTAATGCAAACCAATTTTAAAAATCTGGCTTTAACCCTCTTTCTTGCAAAGTCTTTCCATCACCTAGGTGTCTTTTCATTGAAAAAGGCCTATCTCATAACCAATCTATGAACACCCCATTGAACACTGCCATCTCCTATTAAGGGCACGGAAGAAATTCTGTAACTAAAACAGATGCATTCGCCCACAGGTTCTAAAATCAGAGGGTATTCATAAACCTCTCCACAAATTTTCAGAGTGTAGTGGGAAACAGTAACCGTTAGAAATCTGAAACTCTACTAAAGTACTTTTTACCTCTTCCGGGAAAAGACCGTATATTACTTTCTAGGAAGCTCACTACTTTCAAAAACATACAAAGCAATCCGGGTTGGAAATTCATGGTTAGCATTTGGGTTACATCAGCCTGGTTTTAGATGATATTTACTTAAGAAAATCTTTTTTAACGTTTATTTATTTTTGAGGGAGAAAGAGAGACAGAGAGAGAGAGAGAGAATGAATATGATAGGGGAGGGGCAGAGAGAGGGGGACACAGAATCTGAAGCAGGCTCCAGGCTCTGAGCTGTCAGCACAGCCCCCGATGTGGTCCTCAGACCAACAAGCTGCCAAATCATGACCTGAGCAGAAGTCAGGCGCTTAACTGACTGAGCCATCCAGGCGCCCCAGATGATACTCGTTTTAGATGGAAACCCATAGAATGGTTCTCTGACTCTTCTCAAAATTGTGTTGGAATTGTTTCAAGGGAGGAGAAGAGCACTTTTATTTTTTTCTGATCAGATATTTCATGATACATAAAATGTTTTACTTATCCCTTTAAGTACCCCGACATATGTATCCCTTAATATACTAATCCCATACCAGCTAGAAAGAAATATTGACCAACTATTGGTAGACTTTTCTAGGTTGAGAACAGAGGCTGATGTTAAATAATCACACAAACTATGAGTAATTACATCACAATGCACAATTAGATTTACATAGAAAAAAAGTCTCTCTCAATTTCAAGTTGACAAAAGAGACCACGGGTAGCTTTGAAAAGTAGAATCTCTAGTGAAGGGTCAACATTTTAAAAGCAGGGAGGCAGCTGACATGCTGTTTTGAAAGCTGGGTAAAAATGAGGGGGAATAAGATTGGAGACCGGAGGAAGTTCTGATAAAAGGGTAGAACGAAGTGTTTGAAAATGGTAACGTGAGAGCTTTAATCGACATGCACTAATGGAAAGCAGGAAAGAGAGAAAAGTGATTTAGTACAGATAGAAAATAGTTTGTGGAGAGATTTTATAGAGTAATAATTTATTTCATATTTTAATTTGCAAGTGCCAAGGGATGACATTATTTGAAGAATGACAGTTTTATTGTTATAACATTTTACACATAAGAAGTTCCCATTTATTTGAAATATAAGTTAGTACCAGTTTCTACTAATGTGATAATATATATTAGACAAATTGGCAAGCAGGGGTTTGCTCTTGATTAACCTTTGTTATAACCTTAACAAAACTACTTTCAATATTTCAAATTATAAGATCACGATTTTATAATGTGAAGATAAACAAAAAGACTGATTTAGTTGCAAATTGGTCCTTTTTTGGCTGGTGTCCTTTAATATCAAGCTTTTAACTTGATCAAGAAAACGTAAAAGCAAAAACCTGGAAAACCAATTTTCTTAATTAGGAATCATGTGAGTAGTTTAAAATTAAAACGTGTTAAAAATACATGATAGAAATTTTGTAGAGTTTTAGCTTGTTTTATTTAAAACAAATGCATTGATATCCATTTATAACTCTCCTAAGAATCACTTTGCAGGTTGGTAATCTTATGTCCTGGCTTTTCCAGGTCACTTCAGATTTCAAATATTTTGTCTGTTGTCAAGTGATGTGTATGGATTTTAGTTTGGAAAACATGGTGACTGAATTTATAGACCAACTCTGAAATAGCAATGGCCTTTGGCATTCTGCAGTTTTCTATTTCTGGGTCATGATTATCAAATTAAACCAAATCAAAGTTCATTATTTGAGTTTACCAATAATCTAATAATAAAAGGACATTTAAAAACTTGGTAGTAATTTGCAATTTGAAAAGCATTCATAATATGATTTATTATAGACACAAACAGACATAACTAGTAAATCTATAAATGGCTACTCAGCTTTGTCACATAGGAGATGAAAAACAACACACTTCAGTGATATTGTAATAATATACTACACGGACAAAACTAAAGAATACAAAAATAAGCTGAATGAACTTGTGTTAATATTAAAAAGAATTTGGTAGTCTTTCTTATTTTTAACGTCCATGGACTGGAACTCATTCTTGATAATCTGGAACTGAGAATATAGTGGTATTTGCTATAGATATGACAATAATTATGAGTGAGCTTTTAAATATTGTCTCACTATCCGGTGCCAAAATGTTGCTGTTCTGCAAATGAAAACATTTAGATCATTTGACTGCCTTCCCTCCTCCAACCTTAATTACCATCCTTTATAACACTGTATGGGCTTGCTCATAGTTCTGCTCTTTATTCTTTCGTGATTTGGGTAACCACTAAGTGGGGGAAAAAAGTTTTAAAGTTTACTATGTTCAGAATGGCATATTAAATGCCATAACTCGTTCAAAAATTAAGATTTCCCAAGTCCTGGTGGAAATCCATCTACCACCAGTGATCAGGCTCTCCTCCCACATTTCCGTGCTAGCTGAAACTTGAGAAGCAGGGGATGCTGCTGCGAAAGGTGGGAGTGGGAGATAGGATATCACCCGCTTGACACTTCGGCACTATTGCTACGAATGATTCACTTGTGTTTGGCACATTTGTTGCAAGGAAATCTCCTCCCGCCGCTTCCTTCTCGGAGCTCCTTTCGGGCTGTCTCCAGTGCTTTGGCCTTTAAGAAGAAGCGAGAGCAGGTGGGCACAGAGCAGCTCACCGAGTCCTCCTCCCCCTGCTCCTTCCCTAATTTAGCAGTACTTCCGGCCGCGTGACATCATCCCCCGCACCCGGGTGACGAGAGCGGCGGGTGACGTGTGTGCGGAGAGGAGCGCGCTGACGTTGCTATTTAAAGGTCCTCCTGCGGGGAGGATGGAGACACAGCGCGAGCACCTGGTGTGGGGCGCGGAGGAGGCTGTGGCGGCCGGGAGCGGGGCCAGGAGACAGCGGAGGAGCAGAGCGCACGGTCCGCCCGCCGCTGGCCACTAGGGGAGGGGGGAAAGGAAGGAAGGACGGACTGACGGACCTGCTGGCCGACTAGCTCCCCACGAGGGCCGTCTCGGCCCCTGACCACCAGCCTTCCCGCCGCCCTCGCGGCTGCTACTTTCTCTCCCGCCGCCCGCAGGGCCCCGCTGGGCCCTCGGGACGGGTCAGCGCCCCAGCCCCCGACGCCTTCCCGCGGCTCAGAGGCGGTGGCCGCCTCCCGCCCCCTCCCACGAACGGGGGGAGGGACCGCTCTCGCTCCCGGTTCTCCCCGCCTCCTCCCCCGCCCTCTGCAGCCCGCTCCGCCGCCGCGCTCGGCTTACGCGGGCGGTGCTGACCCGGGAAGCAGCGCCCTCAGCTCCGCAAGCGG